>NC_079429.1:16124374-16254374 GCF_026213295.1 Gadus chalcogrammus
TCCAGACTCATAAGGTTTATTATTAATCAGTTGAATTAGAAACGGTATCTCCATAGTGACCTGGACAGCTCCATGTTCTATGCTAACCTTCACCTTGCCTCTGGTGAATGGGGCCTCCTTGTCAGCTCCTTCTTGAGGAGGTGGCAGTCCTTTATCTTCTCCTCCACCATCCTCTGCTACACCTCCTCCTCCTCCTCCTCCTCCTCCTACGTCAGTGTGATGCAATCATCCTCATGTCTCATGTCTTCATGCTTCCCCCTGATCTTCTGTTTCAGGGTATTGGTTGTCTTCTGCAAAGACGACAGAGACAGGGTTGGTATTTCAGTTATTTTTGTAAAAAACAGCAATAAAAAAAAGTCTATTTTGTTTAAAAAGTACTAAAAGTGTATTCAACATTAAAAAATCGAAAACAGTCTAACTTCATAAATTATCAATGTAACTTGTCAAAATAAATTGGTTGTGCCGATTCTGACTAAAAGCATTTTGGGTGAATGCTCCTTCCACAAATGTGAGCAATGGCAATATAGCGCATTTCTATATCGCACAGTCTTTGTGATCAAAGATTTCTTAAGTACTTACTTGATGCACTTTTTTTCCCCACCCACTCCGTACTGACGAACGCACATTGATCCTATTTACATATTGGCAAGAGCGCGCTCAGGCTAATCTCTCTCTTCAGAATCGCTACAGATAGCAACCTTGTCCTTTGAATGGATCTCTATGATTCAACTTCCTCGAGACACTGAGAGGAGGAATCCTCTTCGGGAATGGCACCCTTGACCAATGATATGAAACTGTCTGCTCAAATATTTCCATTGATTCAGTTTCAATTTCCTTGTGTTCATATTCTCTCACGGCTCCTTCCTTCTCCATCTAGCCCTGTCTGATTGGAGGGGGGGACCTCACTCACCACCACCAGTGTGTAGCACCCACTTGGGTGATGCACGGCATCCAATCTGTGCCAGAACGCTCACCACACACCAGCTTGAGGTGGAGAGTGAGGGAATAACCATACAACGCTACAACAGAATAACCATGCAACGCTACAACGCAACACAACTAAAGACACGTAGCACAACACAACGTCAGAGTGCACTGGATTCTCCAGTTACTTGACTGCCATTAGTCACTGGCATGCATGGCATGCCCTGTGGAGGACCAGCTCATCTCTGTGTTTGTGCAACTGCTGTGTTTGTGCAACTTGGCAACTGCTGTTGCACAAAAACAAACACACACACAGGCACACACACACACACACACCCCCCCCCCCCCCACACACACACACACACATGACACATCGGCTTGGACACAAACACACGCACACAGACATGTCTGATACATACATGAGCAGACACACACACACACACACACACACACACACAGACATACACATACACACACACACACACACACACACACACACACACACACACACACACACACACACACCACACACACACACACACACACACACACACACACAGAAAGCAAGAAATAAAATCACACAAGAATGATCAATCAAAATAAAGAGCGATGACTATATCAGCTCAGAGGATGCCTTACCCTCCTCTCTTTTAACAGAGGGTCACTGGGGTTGAGGGAGGCTGTTGGACAGATCTTACCTGAGCTTGTCCATTGGTCTTACGTAACACGCTGGCCTGGCCTATCCCGACAACCCTCTACTCCTATTGGCTGTACAGCAGTGAAGAGAATACCCCACCTTCCTTTGCTACTACCTTTATATTTAGAAATGTATTGCTGCCCCACATAGGCCAAGGAATTGTTCAGGGAAGGACACTAGGAGCTATCAGAGGAGCAAAAGGTCCGTTTGTAAACTCATCTTCTGTGCTCTGGGAATAATGCTGCTATTTTCATCTGGGGAGGTTCCGTAAACTTGGAGGTCTTCCACAGCTTCTGATTGGTCCACCGAGTGAAGGAAGAAAGCCAGGTCACCAGGGGCACCAAACAAAAGGCAGCCCTGAGCCAGGTGTTGTCAGCTCCTGAGGCTGAGGCCAGACCACCTCTTCTATGGGACCAATGGTTCTTGGTTCTCTACGCTGGTCGCCAGCTTTGCGATTCAAAGCCATGAGCAAACCTGTGGCTGTTAATTACTTCATAGGAACAATAATATTGGGATCCAACCCATCCCTGATATAGAGTAAACTGTTGGAAGTCGCAAGACATTTCATACCTAAAAATGGGGTCATCACCAAAAAGGAGGTATGCTGATGTGATCCGGGTCTGATAAGCCCTTAGAGTATGTAGTTGTGATTAATGGATGTATTTATTTATACATGACCATGATTCCATATACCAGCTGTGTCTCTGGCTAAAGGCTCCGTGCTGTGGAGGGACAACATGGGAGACAGAATTGGCCTATTCAAGCCCCTGAGGAAGGGCAAGACAAATGAAAAAGGTAAAATGTTTCATCCCTGTGGGAGAAATATAAGTTTAACATATTATAATGAATAATGGTAATATAGCTTGTTCAATGTGTGTGTGTGTGTGTGTGTGTGTGTGTGTGTGTGTGTGTGTGTGTGTGTGTGTGTGTGTGTGTGTGTGTGTGTGTGTGTGTTGTGTGTGTGTGTGTGTGTGTGTCTGTGTCTGTGTCTCTGTGTGCGTGCGTGCGTGCGTGCGTGCTTGCGTTTTTGTGCGTGCTTGCGTTTGTGGGTGTGTGTGCGTGTGTTTGTCTTTGTGTGTCTTTGTGTGTATTCTATCTCAACTGGACAGACTTAAACCACACATTAGTGAGTACCGCCTCAATGCTTCTCACATTAAATGCCACCCCATGTTTCATCAAATAAACTAAAGATTCCTTTGATACATCACTTGATTTACTAATACAAGATGTATTATTAATTTCTCAATTTATTCAAGAATCATGAGTCCATACAATTGATCAAATGAACTGTAACAGGTGCTATATTTTCTTTGGCTAGTGTCACTAGCCAAAGAAAATATCCCTCATGCCGATGAACCTGAAACTCCTGCTGCTCCTTATCCGTCAACAGAAGTAATTTCATGTTTTGTTTTGAGGCCCGCTTCATAAATACCTCGGCGGGTGGGGCCACTTACTGTAACTGATTACTCATGCAAGGAGGGGCAGGTGGCAATAAAACCACGATTTGTTGTTTAATTACGGTCAAGAAAGCGCATCGGGTGAACCACATTGATTACCGACTGCAAGTCAGCATGTTCTCGTCCCCTTATGAGTGACCTGCTTTCCTGCATTTCTGAATACTAGAGGACAAGAAGGGGACAGTCTGTACATCTGTCTTGGAAAAACGAAAGAAAGGAAAACATAATTGTTTTAGGACTGGTAGGATAATGAGCCTTCATCACACGTCAACCGGTGAGTAAACCAAAATCTGGGAACGCAGACTTGTCTGTGTGGTCAGCTGTCCTACTGAGCTGTTCACCTCTACACCTGTGCAGTGTTCCACGGTATTCCTCCTATACCCGATCAGGCGACAGTGGTGAAAACAGGATACCTCCTCAAGTCCCCCCCGTACTCCCTGTTGAGAAGAGAGGTGAGTTTGACAAAGCTGACGATGAATGAAGGTGTATTGTAGTCTGCCCATGTAGCTAGGGTATAGGTTTTACCATGAGGTTTATTGTTGGGGTCAGGCATAGGCGCAGGGTCGGTGTTGTTTGAGGGCCATTTTCCATTTAATATTGAATATATGCTTTATTGTCCCATGGGGGAATGACATTTGAGGACTCAATGCTGCCATTGAAACATACCATGAAATACTATTCAATGCAACATTAATAAACTTACATTTTAAAAGATGCAGAAGACTGGTTGCAAAGCCTTCGATGGCATGATATTGCACAGTTTATGGCTTTGTCTGAGTTTTTGGGTTAATGGTTAAGTGTCACTGTCTTGCCATGTTTTCCTTCCTTCCAGACTTTCTGGAGAAGGCGTTTTTTTGTTCTGTACAAATCAAATGAACAAGACTACCGGCTCAAGTACTTCAACAGCGAGGATCAGAAGGACAGGGCCCTGGGGGAAATAGACCTGAAACAGTAAGTTTGTTTTCAACTGAAACTATGACTTGCACACAATTAAAGGTAATCGAGGTACGATTCGAGAGCTATGATTTGTCCGTAGTGCCTGAAGTGTCACACTACACAATAGCCATCTGTAAGCCATTAGTGGGTTCAATGCTATAGAATATCCTATTTTACTTGATTGTAGAATGTACAGATGACCCTTGCCTTGACGCCATAAGCGTTTCCGTAGAATGACCTTGTGGTGTACTGCACACATCTGAAGATCTAACTCTTTTGAAGGTTAAGAGCGATGCTAGTAAGCCCGGGCGGCCACCCCAGTTGGAGTTGGGTCCAGAAAAACGTCAACTGTAATCCGTCCTGCGTTCTCTACATCAACACTTCTGCCAGGGAATACTTTCTGGTTGGCGCCAACAGGTAGCAGAGGCAGGTTCGAACACAGGTCTATGGCTGTAAGGCGTGATCACCTATGATTAACGCCATTTATATATACAGTGCCATCAAAAAATGCCATCAAACTGCGCCCTGTTACATGTTTCAGTTTAGGTTATGTTGGTGCTTGAATCAGAACATGAGTCACTCCATCTCAGATAGAGCCTGAAAAATGTTGTTCATGACAGGCTTCAGAACAGAGGCGGAGTGGCCATCGGGACGATCGGGAGGTTTCCCGGTGGGCCGGTCCCCCGGTATGAAAAAGTGCCCCACTCCGCCCCTGCTTCAGAAGCCACCATGCATTCCACCCTTAAATCAATATGGAATCCCCAAGCAGTCATTACTATGTCTCTACTTTAATTGGTTTGAAGTCCAGTCGGTCATTTGCACTATGTCATCATGGTCATCTAGCGTTCATCGTGAAGGTTTATTTTTATGATAACATTTACATGATTACAAAACGTGTATAATAATAATTTAGGCCTGTTAAACTATACATTTATAAGAAAGGTGGAGCTGTAGTTTACAAACAGCCACTGTAGTGACATACGTCTTTGAACATGCATCAATCTGCATTACAAACCAATGTTATTGATATTTATCTTAACCTTGGAATAATCTCATCAGAGCCCTTTCCAGCGACATTTACATTGAGTGTAGATGTGTTGAGCTCTCTCTGGGCAGCTGTTGATTTCGATATCCCTGTCTGAGAGAGGGTTAGCTTCTTGGACACATCTACACTCATTAGAGTCATACCAATGATGTGTACTAGCTAGAAAAAGTATTACAAAGGTGCTGTGGGTTGTAGGCCAAGTCTTTCTGTTTTTTACGCTAGCCTGTTGCCTGATTTTGATCAGGTTTGTTCAGGTTGATCTGGCCCAACGTTTAGTTTCCTATTCAAAGCTAAAGGAGAACAGAGCTTATTGAATGAGTACGCCCGTTCATCATTGTCAATGTCAATAACGTAAGGTTACTCCACCACGGACTCACTCTGGTTGGGGGCGGCAAATAAATGAATTGCCCTTTAGGCATCAATTCGAGGATGCTGATCGGCTTGAAGAATGTCTATGAGCATATCTTTTGTCAGCAATTGGGAGCGCTGCAGCACTGGCTGGGCGATGTTTGTATCGCCCCAGAGGAAAGGTTGGAACAGCATAGCTAGCTCATCTTCCGCAAATGCACTGATAGATATTTTTGATATTTCACGTTATTGTCAATTTTAAACACAAATTATTGTTTATTTAAAAACATATAATGTATTTTATGTTGAATGGATTGAATAATCACCTATTACATTTTTTAATAGGTAGGCTTTATTTTTACTGCTTGCCTATTTAGGAGTATGATGTGTGTCCGATCTTTTATATGTTTTACATTCAAAGCTATATGAACCTTATTCATGTCAGTCAACAGTCACAGCAACAGTCTATCATTGTCTTGCAAATCACAGAACCAAAGTTTATTATGGGTTGTTTCATAAATACACATAATTGTGAGGCTTTTTTTTTTTTTTTCTCTGATTCATAATGACCTTGGTTTCCTCTTGAACAGACCTCCATTTATACTTTGAGATGATGTGTGAATTGCAATTGCATTGTCTTCCTATTACCCCCATTTATTTAATTTCCAGCTCGGATGTGAATGACTGGCTCATTGCTTTATCCAATCCCGGTTTTGCAGAGGTAGGCTGAACTTTGTTTGTATTTATAATATTAAATTAACCTGTTTCTTGCTAGTAAACTGTTAAATCTTTTATAAATGACATGATGAATGACTTTTAAGATTCAAGAGATTTCTAAGAGATCTTTAATATTCATACATTATGCTTGTATTGCTCTCAACCTTGTTTTGAACAAAGTCTCCTAAATAAGGAAAATCCCCTTTCTTTAGCAAAGTCTATGTGAAGTTGTGGATTTCAACACTGAAACTGTAAGTGAAGTCACCCTTTACATTCCATGTTCCAGAAGTTCATATTGGTTATTTTTTTAAAGTTGTAAGCTATTGAGATGTCAGATTCAAGGTTGTCATCATTTTATCCTAGCAACAGACATTTAAGCATTCATGTTCCAAATAACACAGTCACAATAGTCTACCAAAATATGCATTTAAAAGATACTGTTAAGGACTCCAACAGCTTATTGTTTGTCTTTAGTTGATGAAAAGCTCATGGAAACTTCAGTCTGTGTCCGAGCCAGCAGCATATAAAGACGCCTCGTGGATGGTAAAGGAGAAAAGCTTTCACTTTGACATCCGTAATTGCGAATCTGTGCCTTATACTTAAAATAACGCTTCCTGATTGGCTGACAGGGTCAACTGCCACGACAAAGCTCGGAGCCTGTGGATCCCATCTATGACTACCCCAAAGCCTACCGTGATAAACAACTGGTAAGTAACCATGCATGACCATGAATAAATGTAAACACTCAAGAATGAATATGATCAGTCCATCACCATTGTAATGATCCTGTGTGTGGAATGTGCTTGTTCTTTGATGTGAATGATTGCTTTATTGCTTTACCTTCCACAAGCCGGTGGGCATATCAAACTGTTTATTGCCCTGCCTTGAGGTGATAATCCCGTTTATTCTACTTCTTGCTTACCAACATAATAAAACAATTCAAATACTTTAATAATTATGCTTTTTCTTATTCGTATTGCATGCTTATTAAATGCATATTCTGTTTGGGTTAATCTCCCTCAAAAAGTAGTCCCCACCATCGATCTCGGACACCTTAAAAGGGCATTATCCCGCTTATACCATGGTCACTTGCCAAAGAATATAAATTAAGATTATTCATTAATATTTTCATGCGCTTTACAATCCAAATATAAAGTTTTTCACATGCCATAATTTAGTTTCCCTGGTAACGCCTGAGGGTTTGACTAAAACCTGTAACAATCATTACCCTCCCGTAAGGCTCTTATGCAACGGAAAAGTTGTTCACTCCTCCAGTAAATAGTACGGACCTTAGCTACGACTTGGCAACGGGAAGGTATTTTAGTCCGCTGAGCTATAAACAAGAGAGCGAACGTTATGGATAACATATTTATAATTCGAACTTGTCCCAGCCTTTAGTCCATCTACCCGATACTTAGGGTTATAGACCTAACCGCGTTGTCTGATTCGGTTTAATTTCTTTTGCAGATTTACCAGCCCTCGTTTTGACGACTAATCAACCTCGCCGTTCGTTTTCAATGGGAATCGCCACAACGGTCTATACTTCAAACATAAAATAAAATGTACATATTTATAATTTGGAACTTAGTCCCAGCCTTTATACCACAGATACTAGGGTCTAAGCTATTAACCGCGTTGTCTGATTACAGTTTATTTCATTTTTCGACTTTCCCAGCTCCGTTTTGAAGGGCTAATCACGTGTCCGTTCGTTTCAATGGGCATCGCGGCCATCATTCTTTGCTTTCACCCCTAATGTACTCTTTATAATTGAAAATATTCGTCCAATCCTTTAACCAACAGTACCTCTTCGGGTCTTTAGAATTAACCCACGTTGCCTGATACAGTTTGATTATGATTCGCATTTACCAGCTCTCGTTTTGCATGGCTAATCACTGCGCCGTTCGTTTCAATGGGCAATCACGACGGTCTATACTATTTCAACATAAAGTGTACATATTTATACTTTAAATTCGTCCAAGCCTCTTATACCCAGGACACTATATAGGTCTAGATATAACCGCGATTTTTCCAATTACAGTTGAATGCATTTTTCCCAATTTATCAAGCTCTCATTTTGAAGGCTGAAATACAAGCGGCGTATTGATCTACTATTTGATGAAGCTTTGCCTCAGTCAGCAGACAAGTAGAAACCGACAACTCCGTCAGCAGGCAACCTGCGGCGTTAATTGGCCCTCCTCCCAGCCAATCAGAATCAAGCATTCTAAATGAAGTAGAATAATTACTTTTTATGTTTCAGGAGAATTCCCCTTTAATATCATTCATTGTAATATGCTTGGATTGCTCTCAACCTGTTTTGAACAAGGTGTCTGCCTTAATAAGGAAATACCCTTTCTTTAGGAAAGTCTGGGGCCTATATAAAGTTGTGGATTTGAACCCTGAACTGTAAGTAAAGTCACCCTTTACATACCATGTTCCAGAAATTCATATCGGTTACTTTAGAAGTTGTAAGCTATTCAGATTGTCAATTTCAAGCTCTTCATAAATGTATCATAACAACAGACATAAAACATTATTTTTTAAGCACCCGGCACGTGGAAGGTTTACCGTCCACGAGCCGGGCATATCAAACTGTTTATTGCCCTGCCTCTCTGTGATTATCCCTTACTTATTCTACTTTGTTTAAGAATTCTTGATTCTGATTCGCTGGGAGGAGGGCATTAACCCGGCAGGTTGCCCGCTGACTTGTAGGTTGTACTTGCTGCTGACACGTCAGCACAGCGTCATCAAATAAGTAGATCAATACGCTGCTTTGTATTTTTTGCTATCACAGAAATTTCAACATGAGGTCCATTGTCAAAAGTAAACCTTGTTTTACAAACATATTCTTCTAAAATGTGTCGGACATCTATTGGAGGGTCAGTCGACGCAATAGTTTCGCAAGCGAGATACAATGTAGCAACTACGTTATTAAACTAGTGATCAGATGCAGCCTTGTGTGGTTGCTATAGAAACTAAATAGCTACAGCTGAGCTAACTTATTCACCGTAGTTCTAACCAGGGTCTCAAAGTCCACTTACCTGGGGGCCGCTGGAGGTAGAAGTCTGGGTCAGGCTGGGCACATCAGTATTCCACAGAAGAAGGAGCACAACTGACCCAATCTAAGTTAATGACCCGGGCTATAATTAGATCACGCTGGCTATGTAATCGCTGACAACACGGGACATTTCATAAGGGTTGGTGGAAACCGGGAAATTTTAGCGTCCTTTGGCTTTTGTCGGGACTCAGGACACGCAACTCAAAATCGGAACTGTCCCGGCAAACCGGGACATCTGGTCACCCTATTACAAGCCGCACTACACTAAACTATGATGTCAAGCAGGGGGCCACAAAATATCATCCCGCGGGCCTCAATTGGCCCCCGGGCCGCTAGTTTGAGACCCCTGTTCTAAACAGTGCAGCGTTATTAATTTGAGTTTGAGTGTATCTAACTAAAACAGCCCAAATAAAATGGCTAAATAATTTTGCTATACATTTATTGCAAATAAAAATTATTTGAAATAAAGAATGCATGTTTGATCGATTGTAATTAAAGGGGACTACTTTCTGGGTGTAATGTAAGTGTAATTACTTGTAAGTGTAATGATCCTGTGTGAGTAATTTGCTTGTGCTTTGGCCAGGTTAAGGAGCCCTTGTACGTGGCCATGGACGAAGTGTGAGTGTTCATAATTAATGTGTTCATTGTTCTTATTAACACCCCCCTAATTGATTACAAAATCTTAAAAATGATAATACAATGTGAAGTTTTTCAGTTCTCTCTTGTTTCCACCGTATTTTTTTGGTTGATTAGAGACTGAGTCTTAATAGAAATTATCTGGTGTGCTCTCCCCTGTGTTGTACTACTTTGTGTAGATCTGGTCCGTGTAGAGCTAGTCAGTCTGTAGATCTAGTTTATGTAGCTCTAGCATGTAAATGTAGACTCTGTATCTGTAGTTTGTGCAGCTATAGTTTGTGTCCGTGTGTTCGGTTGAGGTTGAGGTTGATCAGATGTGGTTATCCGTTGTCCCATGTGGGGTCGGTGATGCTGAATGCCAGTGACGACAGACTCACAGGGTCCGTCCCTAAGGCTGGGATAAGCTCGGTACGATAACACGCCAACACTTTTCTAAGGCTGTATCGATGGAAGCCCCAGATAACAGGTATACGGTTTGGTGTCTCTCTTTTAATTCTCTGCGGCTGCAATACATTGGATTCGTCAAGCACTTTACAGTGTTTTGAATAACTAAGTATCACTCAAATTATAGCTCTTAATCTTAACTAAAACAACCCAACATTACCTTCTAGCCTCTTAAATCCGATCAAAGGGATGTTGTAGTCCTGCAGGCTGACCTTAAGGAACATCTCTCCCTGTCCGAGGTGGATGGAAGACTCAGGTATGTAGATATATATTCACATCATTGAAATTGCTGTTAGATATTAATCATGTACTAATTTGGAAATTGTTTTTTTGATTTAGATGGGAAACTGTTATTATTGAATAATCCATATAAACTTTCCGAGATTTAAATCTAAGATGGCTGAATTGAAAAACTAAACTTGGTGATATCAACCTCTGCAGAACTAACCGATCCGAATAGCGCTGAGTAGTCACGCCCCTTTGGTTCACTGGCTGGTTGATTCCAGCTAATGTGTTGGGAATTTTGGGTTAATCACCCAAAACTTTTAAATAACTCTCCGTTGCCATATATGTGATGCAAAGGGCATCTAAAATACATTGGGATACACACCAATGTATCTTAAATGCATTTGTAATATTAGGTACATTTAATGTGGCAACAGGAGTTGGTTGTTAATTGTGTATGTATGTGTGTGTGTGTGTGGGTGGGGGTGATCGATGATCTTTTAAAAACGATTGTGATTCTGGAAGTGGGCTGTTGCTTTGACCTGTATATGGACCTGTGTTTCTCTGAAAAGATGTTAAAATACCAGCCATTATTACATGCTTTAACAATAGGTGGCTATAGCACAAAGCTAGTTGGACTCATTTATGGTAGCCTTGGACATGTTCATAGACTCTGTGTTAGAGGATTGCAAATTGCTGGACTCAATAAGAAGAACTCTAAGCAAATAGCCAAGTACTGCTCTGTGTCAGCAATCATAGGCAGTCTCCATGCATGGAGAAGGCGCTGTTATCTCTACCCATGATACAACTTGAACTATACATGTATCTCTACTGATTCACTTGGTTGTGGTTACCTGCAAAGTGTTTGTGTTGTTTTGGACATAAATAGGCTCTTTATTAATATCTGGATGCTATGGTGTTGTAGTATTGGTCATTCCAAATAAATGTATCAAATGTGTGGGGGTGTATCAGTGTGTCGGGGTGGACGGGCCAGCCGCTGGGTCTGTTCCGGGAGGGAGACCAGTTCCTAGCTCTGAACGACCTGCTCACCTGCAGCATGGTGGAGTTTCATGCCTACCTCAGCAGATCCCTAAAAAAACAGGTATTTGGAACATGTGGGCATGTAGCGACTACCGATTTGATTCCAACCATCGTATGGTGTTCATGCACCACATGTCATTTCCGTACTTATTCCTTAACCAATGTTTGAGTTGGAAAAAACTTCAATCTCAATATTGATTAATTGTTGGAGAATTTAGCACACACATGAACACATGATTTTGATGATCAATTAATTTAAATTAGAAGGCACTTTGTTGTTGTAATGCAACTATTACGCTAACAATAAATGTCTGTCTGGCGGTCGGGACAATGTCATTTTTTGTACACAAATTGTAAACATATATTCATACAGGTTTTTTGCAACCTAAATATGTTATGAAGCACAACTAATAAAACATTTTAGCAAAACTAGGCTACCGAATAATACTATTAACTTTGCCTAACATGTGTCTCCCTCCCCAGGTCAAAGTGACCATCTTGCGTCACCTGAAAGTCCCCATCCACCGTCGCCACAGTTTACCTCACACTCTGTGAGCTAAACTGTGCAGGTTTAGACTTACAAGAGTTTGTAATTCCGGGTATAATTTTATCATAAAATGGTGGGAAGTTCGCCTTCGACACCCAGTTTGTGACATTGTGAGAATTCAAATGCAAGGGCTTTCATCCACAGACCATAGGCTCAATCACTATTGTGATACCTCATTCGGTGATGGATAGTGACTTACATTACCTTACATTTATTGAAACGAGATTCGAGATTCTTCGAGATTGCCACTATAAGTCATCATTTACTCTGTAGTCAACTTGATCCATCTACATACACTAAAAAACACTTAATCCTGCACTATATCACTTTTCCACTGCAGCTATTCACTCTGAAAAAGTATCTGAACTAGAACATTTCTCAAGAGTAAAGTGTGCCTCTCCACGAGTCATTCGATCCCGGGAATTTTCTCTCCAAATTACTTTCCTCAGGCTTACTTTTGTTCTCCAGTTAATAATTCATCTCCAATCTGAACATATATTATCTGAGAGTAGAGGTCTAGCCATCACTTTGAAGAATACAAAGCCTTCTGTCTGAAACTCCCAGACGTGTGTGTGACAGCGGTCAGTGGTATTACTATGATGACAGCAACTTGATGTATTCTATAGAGGAGCAGATAGTGTCACACACACACACACACACACTTTATCGTTTAGCAGGCTACGCTTTATCCAAAGCGATCCAAACCCTCTTACAAGTAAGGCAGAGAAACCTAATAAACGAAGAGGCATGAGTAGGAATGGAATCAGTTGTATTAGTGGAAAACCAGTTGGACTAGATTCAGCCTGTTCTCCAAAATAAAAAACAGAATCTGACATCTTTCAATATGACCCCAAATGACTTATCTGAGCGGTCGCTGGAACAGCGCCCCCTATGGACTGGTCGAAGAAACAGAAATATGTCAGTATCAATATCAGCCAAAACGAATTGGATGATATTCGTTTGCACTTTAAGATTAGTTTTGATAACAATTCTTGCAAGAAATGTGCATTTTATTTTCATAATCTTTCTTCAGTGAATGAATAGTTTAGTTGTGTAGTATTCATGTAACAATTCACACTACAGTTGATCTGAAAGGAGAGACATGTTACGTAGTTATGTACCGGATGAGTAATCATAAAGATGTCCAGGTTGATGTCAAATAAAATCGGTTGAATCGCCTCAGAGATTTACTGATTTACTGAAAATACCAACATTTATCACAGGTTTGTTATTTAATGCACCAACCCTGAAAACACGCAGCTTGCATGTTGTTTGATTCAATGTATTGGCATTGTACATTGTACATTGTACATTGTACACATTGCATTGTGATCTGAGCTGTTATGTTATGTTGATGTTATTTTTTGTTATTTTTTGTAACTGATGATGCACTTTCAAAGAAAACATAGATTCACTTGTGAGCAAGGGATGATATTTATTCTTCTTCATTGGAACAGACTGTGCTGAAGTGTTTTTTTGGAGCACAACAGACTTTAACGTTTGCTTTGTTTCCGCCAAAATATCTATTCCAATGGTTAATTTTGTAAATACATTTTGTGTACAAGATTATCATTACAAAAATCATAGCCATAGCAGAGAATGTCTAATAGGAAGACGGGCTCTGGTCATAGTCACTTCAAAATCAAGTCATAGACAGACAGGAAGTGAAGCAAAGAATCCATACATGGGGGCACGGATTGACTTGGGAGGGAGATAGAGATGTATGGTATTTTTTTATATGAATCAGGGCATTAAGGCCTATTGGAGGGCTGTTCAATTATCTCTTTGGAGGCCCGAGCCCTACAGGAATGGCTGTAATTAGTAAGTGAGATAGGGGACACTTGTGGGTGAGCTAGAGACCAATCAAATGCTCAGTTGAAACACAATTGAATTAAAAGGCATTGCAATCGTTTATTTAAATTCCGTAATAAGAGATAGGGACTTGGAGAATAGCGGGGGGACCCTTGGGGTCATGCACAGCAGAGCTACCCTAACCCTAACCCCAAAAACGGTGGGTTCGCGGGTTGAGACATCGTGAGATGGAGCATTTGCTACGGCTTTGTAAATCACTTTCTGTAAGCCTGGAGCCCTCCATAATGGATAATTGTGCATGTCCTTAAGGCCCTTCGTTGTATTAAAGAGACCCCAGGTCTCTAGCTCACTCCCAAGTGTCTTTGAACCCTAGTAATTACATCACTTCCTGTAGGGCAAGGGCCTTAATGCCAGCTCACATATTAAGTACTTTCTAAGCTTCACAACAATGTCTAAAGTTCAACCCTACAACAATGGTGCTGCTCAGTAAAGGGCCTAACTCAGACACACACAGCACACCTAGGCACACACCCACACATTCTCTCACATACACTCACACATTCCCAGCCTGGCCATGGATTTCTAATAACCTTCATAAAAATAGCCTTTAATTATAATAACCCTAATAATTATCTCTCTCCAGACAAAGGCAGCCTACTTGTTGTTCTATCGTCAACAAGATCCCGCCTTTCCCCCGTCACTAGCCATGCCCCGTCTGCACGCCATAACGCCGTCGATGATCACTTCCTGTTCCAACGCGGGCGTGGAGCAGGGTGACGCCTGTGCAGCCATGGCAAAACCGTGGCAACGGGTGATTCAACCGGGGGAGTGTTTCTTTACATGAATGGGGCTGACGGAGAGAGAGAGAGAGAGAGAGAGAGAGAGAGAGAGAGAGAGAGAGAGAGAGAGAGAGAGAGAGAGAGAGAGAGAGAGAGAGAGAGAGAGAGAGAGAGAGAGAGAGAGAGAGAGAGAGAGAGAGAGAGAGAGAGAGAGATACATATATAGATAGAAACTGTCAGACACAGACAACCTGACGGTTATCTGGACATTACGAAGGAATGCACTGTGCATATCTTATAGTAGCAGTAGTATAGTATTGATGGTCCAGGTATTTATAAAGGACGAATGAATACCACACTCATAAGGAACACAAAGTCAATAGTTGAACAGGAAAGTGGACGAAAATTCATGAATTAGAGCAACTAAATTAACGTAGTTGCTCTTCGAGGCCCATGAGAATTCTTTCAATGTTAAAATAGGGCATAAGTATTACATAACTGGAGTAGAAAAGTAAAACATATATAAATGTGGCATGCATGAGGCCTACCTGAAGGTCAAAATACAAGTCTGGGATTAACACAATTTAAACAAACTATATATATAAAAAAAAAAGTATATCTTGATTCAAATTCAAATAATTATCATGAATTCTTCGGGCCTTTTGCTCAAAGAGGCCTCCAGGTAAACTACGGACATTGGGGGATTGAAGGCAGTACCTATGAGCTGAGAGACAAGCGCCCCAGCCACTACACCATCCTGTCCTATAAATATATCATATATCATATCATCATCATTAAAGAATGTCTTTCCAACCTCCGGCTGTGTGTGTGGGGTATACTATTACGATTCTTGGACATTTTAATTCCACCGGAAATGTTATAAATCATTTGAGTGGTCCGTCGTCCGCCTGACTAGATGAACCCTCCAGGTGAGGTGGGTGCTGGTTGAACTGAAGGTGTTTGATTGTGTTAAGGTCAAGGTAGTAAGGTCCCTGGGGGTGTGGGAGCTGGCAAGGCATCATGGGACATAACACCAGGTTATTCTAGGTTCATCGGATTGCCCCAACTGTAGCAAGCTGCCATATATTTTACATTTTTCCTTCTTCCTTCTTCCTGGGTCTTCAGATCCACACCACCAGCAGTAGGCTGTACCTTAATATCTCTTCTTTTAGCTTTCCAGAGATCAAACCTTACTTTCTATATATGGGAAATATCCTTCACATCTTATTTCCTCGGTCTAATGGGCATGTTTGTGTGATATGGTTTATGATACCATATATTTTTCCCTGACCCTTTTCTTTGATATAAACTGTAATCCTTCAACCATATATATATGTATATATATGTATATATACATATATATACATATATATATATATATATGTGCAAAAATATGTATTTTTGAAAGTCATTTGAACAATTTCTGACATAATTGCAGTGTGAAGATTCCAGAGCCCAAAATTTTTCCAAATATATTCGAATTTCAACATTTACATCAAATGTATTTGATCCTATTTTATTTATTATAATAACATATTTGATCCTATTTAGTTTATTTTAATAATGATAGTATTTTGTTTTACCATAGAGTGTAAAAAGACTGCTGGTGAAAAGAGCAAATTTACCTGTAGGCGTCTGTGGCGTCACGTACGTCAGACTTTCCCTCGACGCTGATTGGTTGAGCAGCTCATCCCTAGTTCCCTGCTGTAGCGATATCTACTGTTGATGTGTCACCTCCTCGACCAGCCGGAGAGATCAATATTCAGTTAATTTCAGATCCCCATCCAACAACAATGGCTCTGGCGCATTCGGTGGGTGAATAATAATAACGCGGTATATCTGCTAGCATGCTACATGATCCACCAGACTGTTGCTAACGATAGCAGCCAATAGAGCTAGCTAATGCTACGGCTAGCCATATCCTCTGTTGCCCTGTACTGTTTGTTAAGCGACTTGCTTTAACGTGTATGGTGTTGAACGTATTGCTGCTATTCATGTCCTTAGTAGTGTATCAGTCAGCCTTTCTAAGTTATGTTCAGCAGTGGTTGATTACATGTCAAAGGACAAGCTAAAGCAAACAAGTGTTGCTAGTCCTGTCAAGCCAGTGCAGCTGGATTAACCGAGCTCACCTAAAAAGCTTGAAGTGTAAATCATTACGTTTATCTTTCGTTCCTGACAGCTGTCTTATCGTCATGTAATGGGGTCCCCCCAGCACTGACCATTTCAAAACGCCTCTGTGAAGAAACAACCATGCACTTTGTGGGTTAGTTTAGCCGGTGGCTTGATTTGTACCCTGATGTTAGTGCCGTGTGTGGTCGTGGTGTTGTGTTGTGTTGATTGTCATTATAATGACAGCACAGGTACTGTGGGTCTTTTTATTGACCGATCTACGGTTTATCTCCCCCCACATATCAACACGCACACGCAGACACACACTTACACACCCACCACACACACCCACAATTCCTGAAATAGCTTAGATTCAAAGGGATTGTGGACTTCGCCACACCTGTGTAATCGTTATCTGAGAAGAATATAATTTACTAGAAAACTACGTTGTGGTCTGTCGATTTTTTGGGGTGTATGCTACAGATCTAGCTGTATCGTTGCTTGGTTTGTCATTGTTTACTTTTGGACCTGAGAATAGCTAATCTTAAAGGCACCCAGTGCAACTTTCGAGGCTTAAAAATAAACATTCAATTTCTAGTCTTTTTTACACGTAGTAAGTTTCAATAACTCCATACCATTACATACCGACATTCAAGCAGCAAAGATGAGACGTCGTTGTGTGGTGAGAACTGATAGAAAATCGATAACAACAATGCCGCCATTTTCTTTATTTTTTGTAACCTACAATAAATAAAGCAGGCTTCCAGTCAATGGAAAAATGGCTTCTCCCCACCGGCGATTGTTGTTGTTTACGATTTTCTATCAGTTCTCACCACACAGCGACGTCTCATCTTTGCTCCTTGAATGTCGATATGTAATGGTATGGAGTTATTGAAACTTACGTGTAAAAAAAGACTAGAAATTGAATGTTTATTATTCATTGAATGTTTACATAAAGTTGCACTGGGTGCCTTTAACCTATCAAGGTTTAACATGGGGCCACAGCCACTGAGTGCTCTCTAACAATAACTCGCTTATAGGGGTTCGTTAGGTAAGGGTTACACGTCTTTTGCTGATAGTATTATATTTAGTATTATAACTAGTAACGCTCCCATCCATCCGTCTCTTCATCTGCCAGGTGTGGAGGTGAGCCGGACCATGGACGAGCCGGGTGCTGACGGCGTCATGGACGTACCAAAGGAAGCCCCCCCAGCCGACCTGCTCCACAACATCAACAATAACAACCATGGCAATGACAAAGACGGCGGTGTCGGCGACCCCACACCTTCGGATCCTGAGGAGGAAGAGATCTGTCTGGATAGTGGGGACGAGGCAGAGGGAACCAACACGCCTCTCGCCTGTAACGAGAACAAGGCCGAGCCGGACGTTCAAAAGGATGCTCAGTCTACACCCAGCGAGCCTGCCCCTCCAACCCAGCACTTAAGTCAGGCGCCAGCAGGGGACCAGGAGGGG
Organism: Gadus chalcogrammus; assembly: GCF_026213295.1. Taxonomy (NCBI): domain Eukaryota; kingdom Metazoa; phylum Chordata; class Actinopteri; order Gadiformes; family Gadidae; genus Gadus; species Gadus chalcogrammus. Next base: position 16,142,620 of record NC_079429.1, read on the forward strand.
CGACCCGGGGCCGGTTCTAACAGTGGAGACCATCAACCCTCAACCCGCTCTCTTCCAGACCGGGCTGGGGAACCACTGCCCCCCACAACCGGCCCTTCAGGTGACCTGAAAGAAAGCTCCCCCTCAGTTCTCGAGGGGACCACAGAGGAAGACCTATTGACTTTGGAGGAGGTGAGAGACACTCCTCCTCCTGCTGCTGAGGCTTCTCAGGAGGGGGACACGGCCCCCTCGAACCCGAGTCCTGAAGGTTTAACGGGGTCCTCCCCGGCCTTCGGAGCCACAACGAGCGAGACCGGGGCGCTCCCCTCCTCCGCCCAGCGTCCGCCGGAACCGTCGCCGCCGCCGACCCTCGCGGCCAACGGCGGCATCCCGAACGGCGGCGTCCCGAACGGCCCCTCCACCCCGCCCTCCGTCCCGGCGGGCTCCTCCGTCGCCCCCAGCCCGCAAACCGACTCCCCCGACCCGGCCGCCGTCCGCTCCCACGCCCTGTCCAGCCCCTACGACACGGACTGCAGCCGCAAGCTCCTCGCGGAGATCCAGCGCTCGGTGTCGCAGGAGTCCCTGCTGGACGAGCTGGAGTCGGAGATCCTGGCCTGCCGCCTGCCCGGGACCACCGGCGGCGGGGGGGGGCCCGGAGGAAAGGGGAACCGGCCGGTGAACGGGGCTCCCAAGGAGCAGCAGAGGGAGGAGGAGGAGTGCATGGCGGCCTTTGAGAAGTGTGTGCAGCACAAGTACACGCAGCAGGAGCACGCCATCAAGAGGTAGGTCAGCGCGCTGAACCCCGTCCGCCTACGAAATGGCTTTCTGTTCCATCTGCACTGATGCTGGATAATGGTGTGGTGTATGGCTGGGCCATATGGACCAAAACTCGTATCTCGATATTTTTTGTTTGAATGGCGATATACAATATATTCTAAAGATATTTTGAATAAAACGGGTAAAGTTTGTAGTTTTAACTACACGCCACAAGTATTCACCATCAACCATTTATTTAGGTTTAGTTTTTTTTTTTTTATGCAATGGATAATGTATAGAATGCCAGTCATTATCGGGAAAATAAGCCCCGACAGGGCGAACAGGACACTGATGCGCAGCGGAGGTGTCTTACGATAATGATCGGCGACGTTCTATACATTATCCCGCTTATTACACGCCTACTTGCCTGTGCGAAAAAATAAGTTCATGGTGTGTCTCTTTACAATTTATTTGTAAGCAGCATTCGTAGTGTTCATCAGCAGAGAAATAGTCCGCCAAAGACGTTGACGTCCCTTAGCAACCGAAGACGCTGGGGCTGACAAGTTACCGGACTACTTGCGGAGTGCTACCAAAGACGTCATTAGAGACCAAAAATCCTTTGTTTTTCTTGACAGCGGTCAATTATGCTTAGCAACAGTGAATTATCAAATATAAATTCACCGCCGAAAGTTGTGAAGGGCCCATGCAAGTGAACAGAGCGTTCCACGGCATTGACAGGGAGACGTTCCCTCCAGGGCCCATGCTCTCAGGGGCAACACCCTTCAATTTGCCGGCAGTGGGTCTGCTTATAGTTCGGAATATGGTCGGAATGAAGCGGCCACCGATTCTTGACAGGCTGGGTACTTTATTCTTACACACAACCAGACCCGTTCATTACTTCACTAAACTGACACGCACACTACCGCTCGCTCTCCTCGCTCGTCCACTCACTCGCTGACGACACACACACACACACACACACACACACACACACACACACACACACACACACACACACACACACACACACACACACACACACACACACACACACACACACAGCCCTAGTGTGGTGCATATGTATGGTGTGATGCACACGGTATAGCAGGGTAGAGTAGGCTCGGTCACGAACAAATCAGTTTGAATGAACAAATCTTTAAGACGAACGAACCGAACTGGTTCCTCTCTCGTTCGTCTTGTTCGTCTCGTTCGTTCTCAGACTCGACTCCTCCCAGACCCACTAGTCGCTGACTTGCTTACAGTTCGTTCACTCACGTGTGAGTGGTGAGGAGGGACCGACTGAGAGACGTCACGACTCACGAGAGCCAGCCAATCGTATGCTGTTCTAGGACTGAGTCTAGGACGCTCTCGTTGAATTTTAGCCAATGAGAGACAGATATCAACCGGTTTCTTAGGGAACAAACAAATGGGCTTAGTGAGAGAGCTATCTATTATTCACATTGGCCATCTGTTGCATGGACATATTTAAAGGATACATTGCACATATTTATAATTCGAAATTCGTCCCATCCTTTATACCACATTTTTCACATCCTACCAGCTCTCGTTGTGAAGGCTAGTCACTGCGCCATTCGTTTCAATGGGAATCGCGACGGTATACTTTCAACATAAAGTGTACATATTTATTATTTGAAATTCTTCCCAGCCTTTATACCACAGATAATATAGGGTCTAGCATATAACAGCGTTTTCAGATTACAGTTTATTGCATTTTTCACAATTAACCAGTTCTCGTTTTGAAGGCAGTGTTAATCTTGGCAGCTAGATTTAGTCTTGGGCTGCACAGGATTCTGTTTATGAGAGCCTAAAATACCCGGGACCCCCACCATCATTGCTAAATCAAGTCTATTATCTTGCTGATGTTAAACATCCAATAATCAACTACACCCCCCCATCCCGCTGTGTTTGGTTAAAGTTGTGATGTTGATGTTTGAGAATGAGAATGAGGGTCTGAGAACTGTGCATTCCATGATTAAATTCACCGCTACCGGAAACTCGACTGAACGAGGGGCCGAGTCTGACTGACTTAGAGAACCGTACATGATTCGATTCACCGCTACCGGAAGCTCGACTGAACGAACGATTCGCGAACGACTCCTCTTGGCGAACTGAATGATGCGAACTGAACGACGGAAACAAATCACTAAATCCAACCCTATAGCAGGGTACTGTGTTTGCACACAGTTTATATAATGGAGTATTCTGTATACGGAGCAGGGCTCAGTGTGATGTGGACAGAGGTCAAGATAAACAAAATAAGTGCTTGGCGATGTTTGTAGACCATAACTTGAAAAAAGGGATTTCATAGTAACCTTTACGAAATGGAGAAACATTTACTTTAAATGTTAACTTTGTATTCAACAAACATAGTTCGAAAAAATAAATAAAAGCTTATCTTAAAATGGCCCGCTGTGAGGTTTTTCCTTCACATTTCAAAGACCGGAACGTTACAATATTCTCAAAATAACTATATAAAAGTGCACATTGACAAATGATGAATTGCCATTATGGCTGATTTTCTCTAATGGTAAATGGACTACATTTATAAATCGCTTTTCTAACCAGTGGCCACTCAAAGAGCTTTACAAGAGGTGTAAGCCACGCAAAAGTGACAGCCAGCTCGTCAGGAGCAATTAGGGTTGGGTGTCTTGCTCAGGGACACCTCAACACCCGAGGAGCTAGGAGAAGCCAGGGATCGAACTAGCAACCTTCCGGTTACCAGCCAACCCGCTCTACCTCTAGGCCACACCAAGCTGTCACACATGAATCATCAATGACTTGCAGCAGCCAGTAGCGGTTCGAGAACAACTGGTGGTGGAGGCCAGGGGGGGTGAACCTATAAGCTAATCTGTTGGTTCTGGTCCATCTGCCGCTCTCTGTCAGCAAGGGAGAGCGCTTCAGAGGTCCTCCAGCCCTTTGGTTAATGTTTCATCTAATCACGTTGAGTGCACACACATCATCACCAGAGCCCCCCAAAAGTAGCCATGTAACTGCTGGATACGTCACACATGACGCCTTGGCAGAGTGTGTGTGAGACGAAGAGACACGTCCATAACCTGAGTCCATCATCCCGCTTCAAACCGGCTTTGCATTCCCCGCTGCATTGCAGATGATTGAAATGCACGCCACCGGCGTCTTTTGTCCAGATACGCTGCCAGAACGAAATGCACGTCACTCGATGGAGAGAAACTGTTCCACTTGTTGTGGCTTTGTGTTCATCTAATGTGTCGAGCTCATAGGGTCTTCTGCTACTCTGCTGTATGTTGTTGAATCCTCCACTGAGCTGATTACAGTAAGATCGTTCCCCCAGCCATGGCGGTGTGGCCATCCGGGTGAGGCACTGGTGAGGCTCAAACAGCCGCAGCAGGACCAGGCTTCAGTCCCAGCCTTACTGCCGTGTTCACTCGTTTAATGAACCCCTATTTTACCAACAGCTGTGATTCGGATCCGTTGGTCCGTCTGTCAGTCGAACATCCAATCCCTCTATCCGGACACTCCCACTGTATTGTATGTGTCTTGTAATGGCTAATCAACCCTGCAGCTGGTGGTAATATAGGGGTCCTCCATTTCTTTATTTTTTTTAAGTGACAATTGCATTCTAGATAGGCGCTATGCATTCCCTTGGTGTCCTTAATTGATTAACCTGAATTAAGTACTTAAGCATCACATGGTTGATGTGTCTGAGTTCCTGAGCAGTGTGATATGCATGTATCCATAAGAAGTAGTATTCATCTTCAATTGTGTGTGTGCGTTTGTGTTCCTCTGTCTAGGCTGCAGGATGAGAACAAGAAGCACCAGGATCTGATCCTGGGTATCTGCTCGGAGAAGGACACCATGCGGGGGGAGCTGAAGAAGAGAGGCGAGATGGAGAGGCTCCATGTGGCCACCATCAGCAAGGTCAGCATCATGGAAACCATCCCCACACACACACACACACACACACACACACACACACACACACACACACACACACACACACACACACACACACACACACACACACACACACACACACACACACACACACACACACACACACACACACACACACACACACACACACACACACACACACACACACTCTGGCCGGCCACTGCAGAACCGTGCTATAGCGTCCGTACCTAATCGTTACCATGGCTTCTATACCTAATCGGTACCATGGCTTCTATACCTAATCGTTACCATGGCTTCTATACCTAATTACCATGGCTTTTCTTCTGTGTGACACATGGCTCATCGTGGATATCAACCTGTTTTATTAACAGTTAATTTTCCCTATTTGGTTCTCAATACTAGGTGTTCTGTGTTTGTTACTCCAACACCAGAGCTCCAAACACTTTTTCACCTGCATTTCACTGGTTTAGCTCCAGCCCTTCCAAACAACAGTCAGTGTTCTAACCATTTGGGAAATTCCGAAACGTGAGACAGACATATCCTTATCCCCAAGGTGGAAAGTGGGAGGGTCCCCCCATGCACACAATCACAAAACATGTGCTATACCTCCCATTCTAAGAGCGAGTGATAGAGATGAGGTATAAATATTACGACAAAACATTTGCTGTTAAACCAGTAAGAGGCTTAATAAAAAAAACATATAATTAGCATGTTGGAAATTTTAACAGCCAAAGGCACAAAATACTTTTTCCTAAAATGAGGCATTTTCAGACAGCAACTGGTCAGGTTAAAGGGGTGGATGTCCTGTCTTAGAATGGTCTTGACCTTCCTCCTGCTGTTGACCTCCACGACGTCCCAGGGCGTGAGGAGGCAAGCCGATACGAGAGCGCGCCTCTTTAATCAGCTTTCCGATCCGGTTTCTGTCCCGAACATTTTTGTATTTTTGTTGTTCGATTGTTTATGGTTTGATAGATGAGTCCTGGTTTACTGGAGTATATTGCCTGCCTCCCTTGTTTATGATTGGGAAAACGATGCCGTTATCATATAAATAGCCGTGTTTTTTAATCAAGAGGAGAGGAAAATATACACCATGGCTGAATTTGTCTGTGGCTCCTCACTGTAATAGGCAGGAGGGTAAATGTTAAATGCCACATTGCAGCCCTGGACGGAAGGAAATTGCTTTTCCTAATTAAGTTGAGGTGTGGTTTCCCCCCCCCCCCCCTTACCCGTTCCGCTGGTTGTGAAGGCTGGGTCAAATATTCAGGTTACCGTGGGATTTGAGTAAGCCGAACCGCCACCACACTGCCTGGTCCGCAGACGGGCGGCGATCATGTACGGCGGTCCCTGCCCCATCTGTTTGTTTTTGATGTTTTTCTTTCTGAATTTCCTGAAACCCTTCGCTCGGGAGTTTCAGATCGAAGGGCTGCCATGCTCAAACGCTGTGTGTGTGTGTGTGTGTGTGTGTGTGTGTGTGTGTGTGTGTGTGTGTGTGTGTGTGTGTGTGTGTGTGTGTGTGTGTGTGTGTGTGTGTGTGTGTGTGTGTGTGTGTGTGTGTGTGTGTGTGTGTGATAAGGGGGCTGTCAGTTTGATTATGTTTTGTTTTCAAGACATGCCGTGATCGGTTGTGCAAGAGGGCTTCCTTTCTGTCGTTTTGTGTTCTGGATAAATCAATGGTCACAGTCTTGCTGTCTTCTTAGAGTGAGCCCTTGACAGCGTTGTGTCCCACTCCCTCGTGATTATTCAGGCCGTTTGTCCGAAGGGTCAGGATAAACTAACCGTTTAGGTTATTCGACTGCCAGCCAAAGGTCCCGGGTTCAGATTTCAATGTCCACAGCTTAGCATGTAGGCATTTTGGTGCAAGATGCCCCCCACATACCCTACTCCTTAATGACTGAAAGACTCAAATTGAATGTAATACACTTTAGATGGCAGTGTCTGGTTGATGGATCAATAGTTAATAGTTCCCCACCACGACATGTAAACAAGGTCTACAGCCAGAGGCGTTTAGCCTTCGATTAGTCAAAGGAGTAATTTTCCGGCGGCTTTTATGTAAAACATTCCTTGTGATTCAGGCTTGAAAGAAATGTCAACCTTCTGTTTCCAGTCGTGTCAGTTTTAACAAAAGCCTTCAAATGTTTTGACGTACTAGCCGTTGCTAGCGGTAAATCGAGGTGTGGATTAACCTGAATGACCAGATGAATTGTATTTTTAGACCGAGCCCACATAGCTTGTTAGATACTCAGTGGGATAATTGTTTATTGATCCTACAAAATATGTGTTTGAGGATCTTAATAACAACTTGAATTTATAATATTGAAATATACTAGAATTATAGCGCAGCTCACTCCTAGACAAGAGTACCAAACAAAAGCGTAGGTTTGAATTTGATTAACAAGCAAAAGCAAACGATAATATTAATATCACAAATGTCGCTGCTGTTGCATGACTCACCGCAACAAAGACCCACATTGTCGTATTACATTGATTGCTGGACAAAAGGCTCTAAAAGTCCAAAAATAATCATACCCTATCACAGAATCATGTACAGACTACACACCTACCCAGGCCTGATAGAGTTCAGGCGTGGTGCCTGAATTTAGGCTGGAACTCGGCCATGTATGTTGTCAAGAAAAGTGAAAATACCCACTGGGCGTGCCTTTTAAAATGCCTAGTCAACACAACGTCAACCTTCCTGACCTTTTGTATGTTTGCACTGAGGATGGTCTGAATGGGACTGAAAACATTTTGCACGCACTTTGGGTAGCACTTTACACTTTGATGCAATATAAACCTATTGTTGCATCGGCTACATGGTGTGCGAATTCCACTCCTTTTATTGTTGTCAAGAAAGGCAATTCTCTATGGTGTCTTTGAATGTATTTGATAATTTCAGGCACAGATAATTCCTATCAGCCCTGCCTACCGAATACCTTGTCAGCAAAACGTTGAAGCTTATTAATACATCAAATTCCACTTATAAACTCAGTCTGGTAAAGACTCCATATTGTTTAATAATTAATTACATTAATTGGTCACTGGCATTGCCATGGGAGTGAACGTTAATTTGTCACCTGCGAGGCCAGGTAGCCATGGGGGAAATACTGTAGACATCAAATCGATTTGAAATGATGTGAGATTGCATTAGATTTCATGGAACATCATTTTCTGATGCTAATTGCACCCCTTGATTACCCTTAATAACATGATAAGAAATACATTTCAGATGTCCTTTGACCATCAATTTAAGATTTAGCCGTGTAAGATGCTATTGGCATTTGTTTTCTGATGGACTATATAGCGCTTATACTCAAAGCACTTTACATCATGCACACGTTCAAAAAGCGACGGCAGAGTCAACCATGCAACAGCCTGCTCGTCGGGAGCAGTCAGGGTGAGGTGCCTCGTTCAGGGACACCTCGACACTCGGCAAGGAGAAGCCGGGGATCGAACTAGCAACCTTCCGGTCACCAGCCAACCCGAGCTATGCTGCCGACCTCTACATCGGTGCCCTGTCCATCATGTGTCCACCATTGTCTCTCTTCAGCTGGAGGACCGGGTGGGCGAGCTGCTGAAGGAGCTGAGGGAGTCGCGGGACAAGATGGTGCACCAGGACCAGAGCACCAAGGCCTCGGTGCACCAGCTGCAGCGGGACATGGCCCAGCGCCTGGAGCAGGTACAGGAGCCCGGCGGTCGGTTCACACTGGGTCTACACAGGGACACCCCACGCCAGGCTTCAGAAGGACGGGGCTCAGTGCTGTTGCAGTACAGTGGTTCCCAGCCTTGTGCTCCAGGCCAGCTTCTCTGTTCTCTTTGTGCCCCCGTAGAGCACACTGTGACCCGGTCAGCCAGCCCACAAAGTGAACCAGGGTTCAAACAAAATTTATTTTTGTTTTGAACATTTTTGGTGGATGCTTCCCCCACACATCGATCTATCAACATCTGACACACTAAGAGAAAAGTATTACTTTACTCATGTGTAAAATCATGATACTTAATTCTATGTTTTTTGAGGATTATATCAAATTGTATTTCGTTCTATCGATCTATCTATCTATCGATAAGTCGGTAATCTCTGGCAACCCCTACTTCGTATCCGCTGAAGTGGGATCCTGACCCCAAGGTTGGGAAACACTGCCACATTAAATAAATACAGCCTACAGTGTGTTTGAGCCCAGAACCTTTCAGTGGGGATTCAATCCCCCATGCCTTTATCCTATCCCCAACTCAAATGTATGCCTCTTCAGAACTGATTTGGCCCCTTCAGCCACTACTGGTTCCATCTCTACAAGGAAGAACAGCAAGGCTTACCGCTTGCTAAGCTCACCAAGCTAGCTTAGCCCAACAGTGCTAGCAACATTGTTCAGCGACCAGGGGGGCCATGAGTACAAGTTCTCCATTCATAACCTGGATGTAACCGTAACTGGAAGCAGCCCTCCCTGACAGCTCCGTCACACCCAACAGAGTTCAATTTCACCGTCCGCTGAGCAAAGTGGGAAATTGTGCGCAAGCCATCCTTCTCTGGAAATATGCTCTTCCCCTGATCCCTGCCTCCTGCCTTCTCCTGCCGCATTTCTCCTCCATAGATTGGAGATTATGGATATTTTGGAAAATGCAGAATTTTGTATTTTGGTCAGACCCTCGCCCCTTTATAGATTTATCTGTGAAAGAGAAGGGATCAGTCTAAATGTTTGTAATATTGTTTAGTTTCTATTATTTCGCTATTGTCGAAAACAAAGTGGATCCGATTATTTGTCTAGTTGTCTAGTACAAAATAAGGAACTCTATATAATCAATAATGATCGTTAGTGAGAAACGACTCCAATAAAGGTTAGGGAATATGTTTTCCATCCATTGTCGTGTTCAGTTCATAACGGACAACCGGTAAAAGCGTTTTTCTTCTGGTCAGCTGAACAAGAAGTGTGACGAGGCCCGCCAGGAGAAGGAGACCATGGTGATGAAGTACGTGAGGGGGGAGAAGGAGGCGCTGGACCTGCGCAGGGACAAGGAGTCGCTGGAGAAGAGGCTGAGGGAGGCCACCAAGGAGGTGGACCGCCAGGCCCTGAGGGGGAACCAGCTGGCCCAGGAGAAAGGCCGGCTGCAGCAGCTCCACGATGCTAAGGTAATGCTACACGGTCAGCTAGGATGCTAAGGTAATGCTAAACAGTCACCTAGGATGCTAAAGTAATGCTAAACAGTCACCTAGGATGCTAAGGTAATGCTAAACAAGTCACCTAGGATGCTAAGGTAATGCTAAACAGTCACCTAGGATGCTAAGGTCATGCTAAACAGTCACCTAGGATGCTAAGGTCATGCTAAACAGTCACCTAGGATGCTATAGTTATGCTAAACAGTCACCTAGGATGCTAAAGTAATGCTAAACAGTCACCTAGGATGCTAAAGTAATGCTAAACAGTCACCTAGGATGCTAAAGTAATGCTAAACAGTCACCTAGGATGCTAAGGTAATGCTAAACTGTCACCTCGGATGCTAAAGTAATGCTAAACAGTCACCTAGGATGCTAAGGTAATGCTAAACAGTCACCTCGGATGCTAAGGTAATGCTAGACAGTCACCTAGCATTACCTTAGCATCCTAGAAAGCCCCGATGCTAGGGTAAAGGTGAACAGTAAATATATGATAATAATGTAATGCTACAGCAGCTCCGTGATGATAGGGTAAAGATGACAGACAATTCATGATAAAAACATAATGCTACAGCAGCTCCGTGATGATAGGGTAAAGATGACAGACAATTCATAATAAAAACATAATGCTACAGCAGCTCCCTGATGATAGGGTAAAGATAACAGACAATTCATGATGCAAACATCATGCTACAGCAGCTCCCTGATGATAGGGTAAAGATAACAGACAATTCATGATGCAAACATAATGCCACAGCAGCTCCATGATGCTAGGGTAATGGTAAATCGTGCATTTATGATAGTAATGTTGTGATACCACAGATAACAGTTGATCACTTCATGATGCTAATGCTCCAAATTGACCCGTACGGTAATACAATGTAGCTTACTGAATGACAAGCACAATCAGTGCGTGCACTTGAACGGTTCAGGACGAAAAACACAATACCGTAAAAAACAACGCCAGATTTGTGTTGATATATGTTTATGTATGTAGAAACAAAGTGAGGAGGAGAATGACTTATTGAAATAATTTCTGACAAAATATGCTCTTAAGACATTCATTTAGGGAACAGACAGGGAAGAGAGGATTAAATGCCATAGTTTTGCATAAATATATACTATCAAAACCGTGACCAGAAATCGTGAAACAAACTGAACCGTGACACACCTGAACAGTAACACCCCTGCCAGTCACTACCGCACACCCTTAAAACAATAGAGTTCATTGTTGGTATTGCATGTAAACCTGACACCAGACCAAAACGGACCCCTTTGTAGAATGGGGAAAAACCCTAACCTTGTTGCAGCCTTAAAGGAGAAAGAGAGACACCAAGAAATGAGAGCTGTATCGCTACCATGATGTCATGGGACACGACTAGTATACTAAAACTTGAAATGTCCCTGAGGGGGAATTTGTTTTACAACACTATTCATAGTAGAAAAATACCATAATAAAACACAAACGTAATCACTGTCTGAAATGGAACACAGACAATGACAACAAGTAGGGCCCAAGACAAACACTGGGACTGAATTCTTAGTAAACCTAATATCAATACACAAGTATTAGTAAGTGAGTAATGGATTGAATTTATATAGCGCTTTTCTAGACACTCAAAGACGCTTTACAGTGAAGGGGGGACCTCGCTTGAACAAAAACACCTGAGGTACGATTGTTCAACAAGCCCACAGCTGTAGGGAAAGCAGTCGACCTGTATCTGTTAGAGCCACACATCCTGGTGGGGTAACTGGGGCAGATGCAGGGGGCTGGGAGTGTGAGACGACAGCCTGAGCCTTATCCCTGTATAAGATGAGAGGGATCATGGAGGCTGGCACCCATGATCTTATGGCTCACTTCCACAAGGTGGCCCAGTTATTAGTATTGTTCAGCCTGATGCTGCTGAACCAGTAGATGGGGGACTTAAGGCAAGAGGAAACACCCTCAAATGACGCAGATACTTCAAGAATTGCCAGTAAAAAGTATTTGAAATGTTGTATATATATAATTATATTTATTAATAATAATAATAATAATAATAATAATAAAATAATTTGATCTGCAAAACGGAAGAGGGAGGGTTGACCATTACGAGTTATGAGAAAAGCAGCCAAACATAGCAATGCATTGCAATTTTCTTCTGAGATGTCATGGGATTTGCCAATAAAATGGCTGGGAGGTTCTTCTCGTTTCTCACTGCCCTTGTCTCCCCGTGTCTTCTGCACGCGGCCAGGAGGGCGAGGTGAGCCGGACGACTCGAGAGCTGGACAAGCTGAAGGAGGAGATCAACTCCCAGCTCATCAAAGCCAAGTGGGCTCAGAACAAACTGAAGAGCGAGAGCGACGCCCACAAGGTAGGGTCCACTTCCCCCTCACCACAAACACACAGCTTAAATGCATTGGGCTGTCACGGCTCGGGACTCCTTTATTAACGCCTGAAATTAATCTTGAAAACCCCAAATGGGAATCTGGTGCGTCACACATTTGTTAGATTAACCCTAACAGCAAGAACCCGTGATATCAAAATCCCAATGAATCAATGCGAGAATTCACAATCAAATATCGATACTTTTTTATAAAACAGAAAACCACCTGAGCTCGTCTGCATCTCATGCGACCCTAACAGAGGTGGGGGAAAACTGGCCGAGACACCGGATGTTTATCGGAGAGGCCAGAGTCAATACTTATCTCTTTCTAATCTCACTGTAAACAATGACGCATGGGAAGACTTGGCCTGTATATCTGTTATCTGCTATGCGGATATTGCCTGAGATATTGCATGAAATACAGAACGATATCATAGCCAGAAGGTCGCTGATGGTTTTGAGGACTGCATTCGGCATGACTATGTGCTTGGGGAACAACATCCCACACAAAAATAAGCATATGACATGAGCATTAAGTTCATAGGGGAGAGGGCTGACTTAAACAACATGTGTATTTTTATTTTATATATTTTAAAACATCATTTTTGAAAGGTGTCATAAATGGTCCTGTGTATAACAGGAGGATTATGATGGGTAGCCATGAGCGAGCTACTCCTAAACACTTAATGTTTGTGCAGCGGAAAGGTGGAAGAAGCCGGGGGAAATCAAGAAATGTTCGGAGGGGGGCAGAGTAGAGCGCGTACCATCAGGGCTCCGTCCTTACGGCAGGAACCCGGGTTTGATTCCCGGCCCTGGTCATTTACTGCATGTCCTCCCTTCTCGCTCTCCCATACCTCCCTGTCTAACTCTCAGTGAATCTGTCATGAATAAAGCATAAATATGCAAAAGTGAATCTTAAAAAAAAATATATATATATATATATAAAAACCTCAGATCTAATAATGAGGTCACGGGACAAAGAAGTTGTGTGTGCAAAGCCCTCAGCTTTGCACATGGTGACTGATTCATCAGTTATACATGAAAACCCAACTTGAGTCTTATCTCTTGGAGGGAATCTGTCCCATTAATGTATGATGATGTCTCGTTCAGGCATTGCAGAAGACCAAAGCCAGTTCAGCAATAACCCTTGAGTGAAAATCCAATGAAATTTGCGGCAACATAATGTATTTTTGATGAAGTCTTTCTTCTTGCCTTGAAGAAAAGAAAGAAATACACAAATATGTCAAATTACTTTAAACATGCACTGTTTGACTTTTTCTACTATAGCTAAAAATATCTAAACTAGAACATTCCTCAAGAATACAAAGCAGCCATCCAACGATTCAATCCATCCTGGCACTTTTTTATCTATGAATCGTTTTATTCTGGTCTACTTTCACGCCCAACTGCTCAGACGACAGTAACTGTTACATAATAACTCACTAAATATTGCTTATTGGAAAATGTACATAGTGCATGAATAGCGATTGAGATACATATGTGTATGTCCTATAATTTTAAACAAATTTATTGTTATTGTGTAAAGCACTTTTGTATTGGTGTGTTTGGACAAAAAGCTTGATATAAATAAAGTTCTGTTAATTGATTAATGGCCTCTTCTTCCTTATGAAGTTGGTAGCTTTTCCATTAAAAAAAAACACGTTTTAAGCACGCTTTCTCCCATTTCATAGGAGCCTTGTCTAATACAGCCTGAACATGGTCACCTACGGGAAAATAATGTCACATGATTCATTCTTGAATGGATAAACATGCTTGTGCATGTTTTCATTAATGTTTATGTGGTTATGGCTTGCACGTTCATGTATCTATTTCACTTAACATGTTGTCATTGTGTGCTTGTTTGTAGGAGACTAAGGATAAACTGAAGGAGACGACAGCCAAACTCGTCCAGGCCAAAGAAGAGACGGAACAGATACGCAAGAACTGTCAAGACATCATCCGAACATACCAGGTGTGTGTGTGTGTGTGTGTGTGTGTGTGTGTGTGTGTGTGTGTGTGTGTGTGTGTGTGTGTGTGTGTGTGTGTGTGTGTGTGTGTGTGTGTGTGTGTGTGTGTGTGTGTGTGTGTGTGTGTGTGTGTGTGATCATAGTACTTTATAAATGTACTGTGTGCGTGTAATAATTCAGTGACCCAAGTACCCACGTCTCACTAGGGTGCCATGAAAGAAACATGCTTTGCCTCGGGTTGTTTTTGTGTGTGTGTGCGCACAAATGTTCTTGTTGCTTAATTTCTCATCTCTTAATTAATTCCTGTTCTATTGAGGGCCTTCTACTGTTAATTTATGACCACATGGAGAGGTTTGGAAATCATTTATTCAGCTTGGTTGCCTGAAGCCAGTGTACGCTGTCAATTGTTTAGTTGTTTTAATTAATTTTAGAAAAATACTTTCATTGAGAACAAATGATCTGATGTCTCTCGCTCTCTTCATATCTCTAGACTTTTACGAGGGGTTCAAGCTAGGGCTAGGCAAAAATTCAATATTATCTTTGAATAGAATTTTATCGTCCTGAACTGAAGATATCGACCTGTGGTGAAACAAGTTTCATATTCTCAATTAATAACGGTGAGAAGATATGCCAATAAAAGGACAAACGATTATAAAACAAACTACTATACTTTAAATATACATATACTTCAATGTAATGATCCACAGTGAGAACGTTTTGAATATTGTTTTGAATTTGTCCCCCAGTGTATAGGGAAGTATATGTGTGTGTGTATAGGGAAGAGGTTTTGACTGGATGATGACATACATGCATATATACATAACTGCGTACGTACATAGTAGTATGGTGTGTGTGTAAAGTTTTGTTTCGACTCTGGTCTTTGCAGGAGTCTGAGGAGATTAAATCCAACGAGCTGGATGCAAAGCTGAAGGAGACGAAGGGAGAGCTGGAGAAACGCAAGCAGGAGCACACCGACCAGCAGGAGGTAGCTCACATGAACATGCAGACATGTGTAATACACATGCACACACACACGTGCATGATATACATACATTCAAGCCCACCCCGCATACATACTGGCATAAGCACCAGGGTAGGAATTCCCTTCATCCCCTCTGTGTAATACCAGGCATTTTGAAACATTTCCACGGCAATTTGATCAAATGGAATACCTAATTTTTATCTGTGTTGCACGACACAAACACAAAAACACTCAATGACCGATTGAAAACATACAGAGTGAAATACATGTATACATGCATGCATGCATGCATGCATGTGCATTCATAGACTCGCATACAAGTTAAGTGCACCTGTTGGATCCCTCCTCCCAGCGGCATTCAGAGTGCCATAATGCACGTACATAGTCAGAAAATTAGAATATCGTGCAAAAGTTCATTTATTTCAGTAATTCAACTTAAAAGGTCATACTAATACATTATTTAGACTCATTACATGCAAAGTGAGATATTCCAAGCCTTTATTTGTTATAATTTTGAAGATTATGGCTTACATCTTATGAAAACCCAAAATTCAAAATCTTTAAAATATTACATGAAAAATCAATAAAAAAAGGATTTTAAATAAAGAAATGTTGGCCCTATGCAAAGTATAATCATGCATATGTACTCTTGGTTTGGGCCCCTTTTGCATGAATTACTGCCTTAATGCGGCGTGGCATGGATGCTATCAGCCTGTGGCACTTCTGAGGTGTTATGGATGACCAGGATGCTTCAATAGCGGCCTTCAGCTCTTTGGCATTGTTCGGTCTCATGTCTTTCATCTTTCTCTTGGCAATGCCCCATAGATTCTCTATGGGGTTCAGGTCAGGCGAGTTTGCTGGCCAATCAAGGACAGTAATCCCATGGTCATTGAACCAGGTTTTTGTAGTTTTGGCAGTGTGGGCAGGTGCCAAGTCCTTCTGGAAAAATAAGTCAGCATCCCCATAAAGATGGTCCGCTGAAGAAAGCATGAAGTGCTCTAAAATGTCCTGGTAGACGGCTGCGTTGACTCTGGTCTTAATAAAGCACAGTGGACAAACATCAGCAGATGACATGGCTCCCCAAACCAACACAGACTATGGAAACCTCCCACTGGACTTTAAGCATCTTGCCTCTCCAATCTTTCTCCAGACTCTGGGACCTTGGTTTCCAAATGCGATGCAGAATTTGCTCTCATCCGAAAAGAGGACTTTTGACCATTGAGCAATAGACCAGTTATTGTTTTCTTTAGCCCAGGTAAGATGCTTCTGACGTTGTTTCTTGTTCAGGAGTGGCTTGACAAGAGGAATACGACATTTAAAGCCCATTTCACAGATTTGTCTCTTGATGCACTCACCCCAGCCTCAGTCCAGTCCTTGTGAAGCTCTCCAACACTTTTGAAAGGCCTTTTGCGCACAATCCTCTCCAGGCTGTGGTCATCCCTGCTGCTTGTGCACCTTTCCTTCCACACTTTGCCCTTCCAGTTAACTTTCTATCTTTAAGTTGAATTACTGAAATAAATGAACTTTTGCACGATATTCTAATTTTCTAAGCACTTATTTAGACAAACGTATACACATATACACACACTCAAACACACTCATGCACGTAAGAAAGAGATAGACGAAGGTTGTGCATGGCTAGGCCAATCAAAGCAATGATCACACACGGCCACTTTTATCCGAAGTGACTTCCATTGAAGAGGGACACCATTCAGGAGCAGTGGCTTGCTCTGTGGGCATTTGGGATCGAACCCGGTTCCAGTGTTCCCAGTTCCAGTGTAGTGCCACTGCCTAGGGAATCCAACTTGCTACTCCACTACCCTCTGATTTTATATTTATATTGCTCACATTTTCAAACAATCAAAATTGCATCTAGTTATTAAAGTAAACAAAGAGGCCTATTATGTACAGAGATGTGTTGTTCTCTGTAAGAGCGGCACCCTCATCATCACAGGAAGGATGAAGGTGTTAACTCTGCCAGTGTGAAGTGGTCTGTTATCCAAGGCTTGTCCTAATAGGGGTGCTGGTTAATGGATTTAGCCCTGATTACTCCTGTTAAATGTTTATTTTATATTTCAAGTGTTCTTTTCCCAGCCTCACCAAGGTACAACCAATAATAATCTGACTCACAGCAGGGCCTCACAAACACGCTAGCTCTCTACCTCTCGCTCTCTCTCTCGCTCTCTCACTCGGTCGCTCTCTCTCTTTCGCTCTCTCTCCCGCTCGGTCTCTCGCTCTCGCTCGGTCTCTCTCTCTCGCTCGGTCTCTCGCTCTCGCTATTTCTCCCTCCCTAAAAAATGTCCGTCCTCCCCTCAGCCTGTTTTTCTCAAAGCCCAGTTCTGGGGGGACTTTTAAAAATAAATGGCCTAGAAAGAATCAATACACATCCCTGCGATTACGAACAACAACCCCAGCGGACACTGACTGCCATTTTCCACACTATCCATCCCCTGGCTGCCTCAACCAGCGACCACATTCCAGCCCCTACCCAAGCGACCATGACCCTAACACTCCCCCCGCTACGATGCATTGTGAGGACCTTGTGTTTACCGCTGCGCTGCTTTTACACCTACTGGTGTCGTAGTCGTACTTGTTTGGTCATTTGTTGTTGTTGTTGTTGTTGTTGTTGTTGTGGTTGTTCCCGTTTGTGCACAGGACAAGTGCCTCCTCCTAGTGTGTGTGGTTTGAAGTGGGCCTTTCACCAGCCCTGTTAACGCATTGATCGGCCCCCGCGATCCCCCCCTGTGGTCCCCTGAGGCCCGGTCCTCATGAATACATTACAACTGGGACTGTGTTTTTGCCATGGCCTGAATCGTTTTCCCAGCGAGATTTATTTATGTATTTCTGGGTATACAATTATGAAAGAATAACTGAAGGATTTTTCAACCTGGACCTTATTTTCCCATTATAAGGGGTCTAAGGAACTTATGCAAAGAAAAATTAAATCGAATTGAGCAAAAACTCTGCAGCTGTATTCTGTGAAACGGTCTGTACTGTGATCCTTTTGGGCAGTGGCTCACGTTTAATGTAAGGTTTTGTGAAAATAGGGTCCAAGTTATCATTTTTAAAGGTTTAATAGGTTATTTCTTCTGCAAGGTGTCTCTCAATCAGAACGGGAACAAAATGCGTTGTTTGCAGCGTCGTAGCGTGGGAACAGGCGGGTGGATGTCTTCACCTACATTGCCGGTGAAATTTCCCTCTGAGGGGACACGAAGTCACCCGTGAACATGATTTCTAAGGTTTTATTCATGTTACATTTATTCACGGTATGTAATTACATTCTAATCAAATTGCAACAAGTAACATAACATTAACTTCCTTGGTTACCATTAGATAAGTTGACGGAAGAAAAACGGATAACGGATAACAATCAGTGACGTATTAAATAATGGGGTAGGCCAGCGTGTTATCTGTTGTCAGAACAATCATACAAAAAAGAACTCGCACATAATAAGATTGTGGTGGTTGTGGTAGCTGACGGGGGGGATGGGGGTGGGGGGGCAGTAATCCCATCCCTGTCTGGCAGCAGCACTCCTCTCTTTAGATCCGTCATTTGGACAATATGTCGACACAATTGGCAAATTACTAAGTACCCTTCCATAATCAATAGCTTGACTAAATAACTTCAACCAGACATCTCCCACGGTTCAAAATGTTCCAAATGTTTAAGATATTTTTGCAGTTTAGAATTGTACCCCACTAGCTCTACAACAGTAAAAGGTCTGTTGAATACAGCGAGGCCACTGAATACAGGTTGTCCTCATTTGATACTCAGGGGGGATTCGGATGTTATCCTGTTGTGTTGTGACTGCAGCCACTGAGACTGGCTCCAGACTGATTGAAATCGATAGTGTTGTTCCGTGGGTGTTTTGATGAACAATGATCTGACCATTTTGGCTTCATGTATCAGAGCTGTGTTAATGTACTATGATTCATGATCCTTGTTTTAACCTTTTGAGGGTCTCTTATCACAACTGTGTTAGCTATGGTTTGACCTTCAGATTTCTGATTCATGGATGTTTGTTTTTACCTTTTCTAATGGTCGATGTTCCACGGGTGTGTAATTGAACTCTGACCTGTGTGTACGCTATGGTTCAACCTTTCAGATTCGTGTTCCATGGGTGCGTAAATGACCTCTGACCTGTGTTTTGACCCCGCTAGGTGCACAGGGTGAAGGCCAAGGAGCTGGAAGACCTCAGGAGGAAGTACAAGGAGTCCATGGATGAGCTGGAAACGCTGCGGACCAAGGTCAGCCTCACGCGCACCCCTCTCTCTGCACCAGCGGACCTAAAACCGTCTTGAGTTTTCAAACGGCCTCCCGGCCTTTCACTCATGAACTCTGGATCACCTCTGGAGAATCGGGTCCGGAGATGATCCAGAGTGGCTCTTTCACACGTGCAACACACAGAGATAAGCCGCGTCAGAGGTGTTCACATCGCGGTGTTGGAAGCCTCACCCGCCATCTTCGCTGAATACGTTCTGAACAAAACACCACGACTACCATGATGTAAACAAAACACGTTTGAACACATTTTGCGCATTCAAACCATCCTCGACAAAACACCGCGTCTACCACTGAATACGTTTTTGAAAAAAACGTATCGATGTGTTAGCAACACATCGAGGATGGCGGATGAGGCTTCCAACACCGTGATGCTGACTCAGTAGATGGAACCGCCATCAACACATCAGCCACGCCCACTCGCTGGTTGTGACTTTAACCAGGGGTCTGGCCGGGTAAACCCTGGGGAAACCCACAGCTTATTTATAGTTATTGGCACATTCTACAGATATATCTATATCACTTTACTTTATAAAATAATAAATACATATTAGTAAATCTTAAATTATGCCACCGCACGGAAATGAGCTGAAGCAGAGCTTTGGTACCCCGTTGCTCTTACTCGTTGTGGGGAATGGACTTCAGAAGGTGGTTTGATAGCAGAAAAGCCAGGAGTCATGTTAGAAAGTGCAGGGCTGTAATAGGATTAAAAAAATAATTAGAAAAATGTAAATAAGAGTTAAAAACCCTTGAGCCATGAGTCCTCAATATGGCAGAACCGACCCTTGCATTTATGCTACACTGAAATTGCACATGAGAGAGGGAGCGAGCGAGAGATACAGATGCATGGTGTATGTAACGTTGTGCTGTGTCTTCAGCTGCGGTGTCTGGAGGAGGAGCGTCCGCGCTGGGAGGAGGAGCTCCAGAAGTACAGAGAGATGATCAACAGGCAGAAGGCTGAGATCGGCCAGCAGAGAGAGAGACTGGGGGAGATCGACCGCCTGGAGGAGCAGCACCTACAGTACGCTTAACACACACACACACACACACACACACACACACACACACACACACACACACACACACACACACACACACACACACACACACACACACACACACACACACACACACACACACACACACACACACACACACACACACGCATCCAGAGACACACACACACATCCAGAGACACACACACACACATCCAGAGACACACACACTCACACACACATCCAGAGACACACACACACATCCAGAGACACACACACATCCAGAGACACACACACATCCAGAGACAAACGCTACGGTTAGACAGGTCCTTAAGTAGTTTGAAATCAAACGCTCCTAACAAAAAAAAGGGTAGTCCCACACAGATCACCGCCATTGATTTATCGATGAGGTATCGATGGATGGACTGCTGGACTATGTATCAGGATTAGTACTACTGATGTCAGCCGGGAGACTTCACCCGTTTGTGCAGTGAAGCGTATGACTGTTGGGGGAATTCTACCATTCAGAAAGCCCTGTATTTCTTTTTAAGCAGCCGCTCAAAATGACATTGTGTCTTATTGTGTGGACACACTAAAACCGAGTGCGGGGGAGGGAGGGAGGGAGGGAGGGAGGGCGCCAGAGGGAGATGAAGAAAGTCATTCATTTTTAGGGAACAAAAATGAATGTACCTTTTTTTTAAGGTACTACATGAGATGAAGGCCCTTCATCTTAGAAGGAAAGGACTAAACTCTAAGGGAATCAGAGCAGCTCTTTGCAAATCGAGTTAGCAGTAGAACAGTCTGGAGACCCGCAGCTATTAGATTCACCACAATAAAAGACCCCCTGAGCTCTAGCTTTTAGTCTTCATAGTACAGTATGCACTCTGCAGTCATAACCTTGGCCAGTGACAGTTATTTACTCTCTGGCCACACTTGAATTGATCTGGACGGCATTAGGAGACCGTGATGTAGTCCATCGCCCTTTCTTTCCCCTTCAAAACATTATTTCAGAATGATATATTAATCCTTTGTGCAATGCACCAATCACAGAGCCAAAGTGTGTGTGTGTGTGTGTGTGTGTGTGTGTGTGTGTGTGTGTGTGTGTGTGTGTGTGTGTGTGTGTGTGTGTGTGTGTGTGTGTGTGTGTGTGTGTGTGTGTGTGTGTGTGTGTGTGTGTGTGCGCGCGCGCGCCCGTACATTTCTACACTTGTACATGCGTGTAGTGAAGGGGTTTACGGTAATCCAAACGGACGTATACAGCAAGCCCTTGAAATACATATCTGCATATCTTGGCTTTCTGTGTGTTGCTGAAAGCCAACATGGCTGCCAGGATGGTCTGTGTATTAGACCAGAGTGGCATGCATTTATATTTCTGTGGCACTTTTCTAAATGCTTGAATGTTTTATATAATAACACAGAAAAATTTGACCAAGATGGGAAGCTGGTTCGATGTTTATTCAAAGTGAAATTGTCATTTTTAAAAGAGGCAAGCGTGCGTTCAGTGATGCTTTCTAGTAAAGCAGAGGGGCTCTGTCCTGGGATACCAATATAGTTGTGAGCCAATTTGACTGCCAGTTTGAAAGGTTTGTAAGGTTCAAGTTACATCTGAGAAAAAAGCAGACGGGGAGGGGATGTATTTAATTGATATTGATTCTAAATCTTCCTCTTTCTCTTGACAACCCTCACGTCGTACCCACGGCCCTGTCGAGCGTGGCTCATCCTCAACCTTTACCCACTACCCAACGGCCCTGCTCCTGTGTGAGCCCCCCCCCCACCCTGACTGTTTGTTGTGCGTCCGTCGCCCAGGGACCAGCAGGAGGTGTCGGCCCTGCAGGAGGAGTCGGGCGGGCTGAACGGGCAGATCTCGGAGCTCCAGCGCGACGTGGAGGGCAGCCGGGAGCGCGAGGCGGAGCTGCTGGGCTTCACCGAGAAGCTGAGCAGCAAGAACGCCCAGCTGCAGTCGGAGAGCAACGGCCTGCAGGGCCACCTGGACGCGCTGCGGGCCGGCGCCACCGACCTCCAGGCCCGCCTTCAGGACACCCAGGGCCTGCTGCAGGACAAGGTGAGGCCCCCCCCGGGGGGAGGTGGGGGTGGGGGTGGGACCGGCGGGTTAGGGTTTAGTGCTGGCCGGTTGGGAATCTGAGAAGAAGTGCGACTGGCATGAACTCGTTGATGATCAAACAAGACAAAATATGACGGACTAGCTTTTCTCTGTTTTGATATTCTGAAGTAGACCTAAGGTCACGGCCTTTAATCTCAGAGCTTGCTCCAAGCATTCCTCCTCCTTCCCTCCCTCTGTCTGTCCCCCCTCAACGGCTCTGTTCATCACTGCCTCCCCCCCCCCCTCCATGTCTTTTCCTCTTCATTCATCATCCATTCATTCATTCATTCACTCTCTTCCTCTCTCTGAGCCCATCCATTCTAAGGCCCAATCCCATTTCTACCCCTTACCCCTTCCCCTTACCCCTTCCCCTTACCCCTTCAAAACAAGGGGGAGGGGGAAGGGGTAAGGGGTAGAAATGGGATTGGGCCTAACCCTCTGTTAAATCGGTCATCTCTCCCTCTGCACCCCCCTCTTCCTGACTCCCACCCTGCCTCCCTCCCTCCCACCCTCCCTCCCTCCCTCCCTCCCTCCCTCCCCGCTGCCCCCCAGGCCCAGAGGTTGAGGCAGGAGGAGGCGCAGCGGCAGCAGGAGGTGCAGGCCCTGCAGGGGGAGCGGGCGGCGCTGCAGACGGAGGTGGGCCAGCTGAGCACGCGGCTGGGGGAGGTGAGAGACGAGCTGGTCACCCAGAAGAGGAAGCAGGCCGCCAGCATCAAGGACCTCACCAAGCAGCTCATCCAAGGTTAGCCCCAGCCCCCCATCCACTGCGCTCTTATTGTGATAGGACGACCGCCATGCTTCGTGTGGTACGACTATCCCCTCGCTTCTATTGCGGTATGACTATCCTGAGCTTTTATTTTGAAGTTACTCGCCTGTGCTTTTATTTTTATATTTTGAATGCCCTTCCATTTTATCTAATAACTTTTATCGTGTGACAACCTCTGCTCTTTGATTGTGATAGGACTACCCCACACTGTTAATGTGATCCGACTACAGCCCCACTTTTATTGTGCTATGATTACCCCACCATTATATTGTGATTTGACGTCCCCCACACTTCTGTGATCTGACTTTCCCTTCGCTTTATTGTGACATGACAACCCAAGACTTTTATTGTGATAATATTTATCAGCTCTGCTTCTGCTTATTATTCTACCCAGCACTTTAAATTTATTCAAAGATGTAATTTATATAACTCGACAGAACCCACACCAGTGATTTCCCAGTCTCTCTGCAATACCTCCAGACAGCTCTATTAAGCCAGCGTATTTAAAATGTGCTTGCTGGGACCTTTTTTTTATTTGGGCTTATCGAGGAGAAAACCTAATTGAGACACCAAACGTCTTTATCACGAACTCCAGGCACCGAGGTTACCAAACAGCAGTAGAAAACAGCAGTGAGCGCCACGTCAAGATGGGCTGCCCCTATAATTACTGCACACATTTAAACTGCCATGAGGAAAGAACCAAATTATTATCACCCTCGGGGCGGCCGTCTTTGAACCTTCTTGATCTTTTGACCCCGTTTGGATTGTTCTAATCTTGCTTCTTTTTTTAGAATCGAGCCTTCTCCTTTTTTTCCGACTCACTCAGTGTTTTTATATCTCCTCCGTTCTGTAGTCAGGAAGCCATTCATGACCTCGATTACTATGACCATCAGGAGGGGGGGTGGGTAAAGCACTAGTGGAGATGATGAGGGGGGGGGTGGGTAGAGCACTAGTGGAGATGAGGTGGTTAATGGCCCAGCCGCTCAGGGTGGGGGTGGTGGTGGTGTTCTCTGTAGTGATATCTTGTGATGGAATGGAGAGCACCTGAGCTACTGGGGGTCTACCCACTTGTCATGCAGGGTGCGTTGTTAGCTAGCCTGCGCTGCACAGCTAACGCTTAAGATTAGCTCGGAAGCTTTATCTCTTTCAGCTCGGAAACTTAATTCAGAAGCACTTGTGTGTATCTTTCTCCGAACCCGCTCTCCCTCTCCCTCTTTCTCTCCGTCCCTCTCCCTCTGTCTCTCTCTCTCCCTCTCTCTCTCTCCCTCTGTCTCTACCTCCCAATTCAATTTATTGGCCTAATTTGCATGGAAAACAGACGAAATGTACATTGACCAATCATAACAATTAAATTAAATTACAGAAACAAGTTAAAATGATTCATGAATAAGAATATTATGTTGTACCATATAAAAGCAGTTAGGCTTTTAATTTGAATCACACAGCTTATGAATGTGTTTGTGTCCTGAGATCTGTTTGTGTATGAAAGGCACCACAGGCCTGCGTGTCTGACCCAGCTCTGTAGGGGAGCTGCTAATGTCACTAATGGAGTGCTTGTGTGGGTGCATTTGTTTGAGAGTGTGCATGCGTTTGAGTGTTTATATTTTAATGTACGTGTTTGAGTGTGTTTACGTAGGAGTCGATTTACATCCCTAGAAGCCATTCGTCAGTTGGATTACAACGAAAGCATGTGTCTGACTCTATTTCGCTCTTTCTGCACCTTTCTCCCTCTCTGTCTCTATTTCTCTCTCTCTCTTTGTCTCTCTCTCTGTCTTTGTCTCTCTCTCCCTCCCTCTCTCTCCCCCCCCCCCCCCCCCCCCAGCTCACAAGAGGCTTGACCAGGCTGACCAGAACGGGGGCTGTGACAGAGAGGGTAGCAGCATGGGCAGTCGCTCCAGTTCTTCAGGTAATACTACTTCCTGCTTCTTTGCCTACTTCCTGTTAACCCTAACCAAGTTCACACACACTCGCCCTCAAGACACGTCAAGATGGATTCAGGACAGGATTTTCATGTTTTGTTTTGTTAAATTGCTGACTCTGCTGCTTTCATCAGGCAATTCAAATTGGTATTATTTGTGAAGCAGTTTCCTGATTTTGTTATTTATGCGTTTGCTTTCCAGGGTATCGTTGCCGTCCTCAAGAAAATGGTTAGTCTAAAACTAGATGGAGCTGACGAGACATACGACAGTTTAGATGCTGTCGTCTTTCTCGTCGTTCATCTCTCCCTAAGTGTTCCAAGTTAGGGAAAACTAGTTAGATGTTAAAGCTTCAAATATATTTCTTTAACCGTAATAATTAAATTATTCCATTTGGTTTGTTTCAGCACACGTTGTCCTGAAGAACAGATACAATTAATTATTACAAGTAAAAGTAATTACAACTTCTAAGAATTTGCTAAATTAGAGAATGTGCAAGATTTTATCTTTCTAGCTAACCTTGTCTAAACTTTTAAAATGAACCGCTCTGCTCCTCGCCTGCTCCCTCTCCCTGTTCTCTCTAAAGCCGTCTTAAAGCTTGTATTTGAGTAGCTAAGAGAGTGAAAGTCCCATTTATTAATTTAATAACATCCACGGCCACATTCAATCGCCAGCACATCCATGTAGCCGTGGATGCTATCACATCCAAGGCTACGTTGTTGATCAAATCCTGGGCCAATCACAGCTGTAGGTTGGCAAGAAAACAAGAACCCTCTAGAAAATTCTAGAATGGGATTAATCTGATTGCTCTGCAGAAACAACGAATCCTTACCAGTGGATACACAAAATAATGTCAAAGAACAAGAAAATCTTGCATATTTTAGTTAAAGTAAATAAACATTGACATTCCAGCATTAATTGTCCTATTATTCACTAGTACAACACTAGGGAGAGCGCCCTCTCTGGCAAAACACTGGTTACTGCAGCTCAGTCTGATTGGCAGAAATTGGCTGTTATGTAGTTAACTATGGCAAGGGACATCACACTACACTAATTGTGTTTGCTTCTAAATTTGGTGCGGTCTCTTGGATCTATTTCTGCGTTGCTCTACTTAGAGCTAGTCAATTATTGAGTGTGCTTGTTTGTGTGTGTGGGTAGTTAGAATATACATTAGCCTTGGTTATGGGTATAGCAGGGTAGAGGAGGGGTGGTCTTGCCTCTGGCTGGTGAACTCTGGGTCCTGATTGGCCCTAGCTAGTGGTGGCTGGATTCTGATTGGCTGGGGACCATGGCTGTATGGTTTCCGAGCTGTCTTGTGTATTGGTTTTAGTGGGATCCAATGCAGCACTTTTATTCCCTCTTTCCCTTTGTCATTTGTGTTTCCATTTTTTATTTATATTGAATTGATTGCCATCAATTGATATCAGAATGGTTAATTCATTTTTCATATAGTAGTTGATTATAGATACTGTATATCCTTTGGTGGACGCTTTTATTAAACTGTTTTCCAATACTGATTGAACATATTTCGTAGTATGGGTTGCCTAATTGGGAATAGAACCTCTAAACCTGGCAGTGTTCATTCTGAACTCTACTTCTGTTGAGTTTTTCTTGATTACAATTTTCTACCAGTCGAGGAAATTTTAAATAGAGAACTGTACTTTCTCTATTCTCCTGTACTTTCCTTGCCTTGTGGGACCATTCAGACATTGAAATTTGTGTTTGGCGATTGATGTGGTATGATACAGGTCGCAGTTGATTACCACATTTGGGTGCAGCCTTTCGTTGTCCAACAACGTCCAGCCAATCAGAGTGATGCTCTTATTCTCCTGCTCTTTCCCAGACTGGTTGGAAGTGAACATTGTTGTAGCAATGTCCATGCTACACGCCACTGAGGTGGCTGCGATTTCTTTGTCAATTTGCAGATAATGACTCATGGCCTGGTGCCATGCTGGAGATCTCCTTGAGTGTGTGTGTGTGTTGATGGCTTGTTCAACCTGTCTATTGATTGCTCAATCTGCAACAGGTGTGCAACTTCACCTTGCCCCAGATGCCAATCAGTCTGACTCGGGCCAAGTGAGGCTGCTTAAACCAACCATCTGCCACACACACTCCACAATTGTATTCAGTCTATTTTCGGATCAGACAGTTTTGACTTCTCCGTTGATTGCTAAGCTTTCTTTGGGCGGCGCCTTTATTCTTTGAAGGTGACATAGTATAACCCCAGGTGTGGTACATTCCCACTGCCATGTCAGAAGAGACCATTTTCAAAACAGCTTGTAATGGCTAATCACACTCACCTGGTGGTATAATATGTGACCTTTAACATCTGTAGACTTCGGCTCCCCCTGTTGATCATGAACTGAAACTCCCTTCCCCTAGCGCTGATGGGTCCTATCATTTCCTGTTCATTTCTTGAAGAGGCTTCCAACGGGCCGGAGGCAAGCCTGATCTGCAGAGAGAAACCAAACCTCTCTGAGATCACGACGGTCTCCCCATGCTAATATCTCGCCAGCGATTAATAAAGGGCCATCTTGCCCCATGTTATGCTATTATTAACCAAACGTCCCTTCCTCCCGGGCCCTTTGCGGTTCCAGGTTCCCTGAACACCCGCCCCGGCGGCGGCGGTATGGGCGGCGGCGGGGGCGGCGGCGGCGGCAGCGGCGGCGGTGGCGGGGGCAGTGGCGAGGACCGCTCCCCGGAGCAGCAGCACCTGCATACCCCGTCGGTGATGGTGGTGGACAGCTACCCCGAGGTGGACAAGACGCTGCTGGTGGAGCGCATCGTGAGGCTGCAGAAGGCCCTGGCCCGCAAGCAGGAGAAGATGGAGTTCATGGAGGACCACATCAAGCAGCTGGTGGAGGAGATCCGCAGGAAGACCAAGTGAGTGGGCCAGGAGGTGTGGTGTGGAGGAGGAGGAGGAGGATGTGATGAGGAGCAGGGGGCTGAGGAGATGTTGGTGGGAGGTGATAAAGGCAATGGGGTCGACCGTTCAGGGAGGAGGTGAGGATGAGGCAGAGGATGAGGAGGTGATAAATAGGTCTTATTGAGGGAGTTCTCTGACACATCAGCGTTCGCCTTAAACTGCTGACGGACAGCGGAAGGTTGCACCACGATGAACCAGCCGCCGGGAACATTTGGGGCAGGAACGCTGTGTGATTAATTGATTTCACCTACAGGGACTGCAGTCTCATTCATAAAGATGCAAATGTATGCTAATTCCCGGCTCATGTAGCAACATTGGCTAATTATTTGCAGAGGTAAGGGGTTGGAATGCAGTCTCAGGCTAATCGAGGTTTTGCGTCGTCCTCCTGCTCCCCTCCTCTCCTGGGAGTGAGGCTGCAAACACTGCTCACACCTCCTTCACTCTCCTGACACTCGCCTCGCGCCATTGACAGGGTTCTCTGAATGACCTTGAGGAGCTGCTGTGGGACAGACTCGGCAAAGCCTTGCACCCCCCGCAATACGTCAACCATTCCTGCATGCACACATTCACGCACGCAAACACACACATACACATACACACATTCACTATCTCACACACATACTCAGTCTGTGTCGCAGCCACACTCTCTCACAAACGCATACACTCTCTCTCAACACGCACACACACACACGCGTGATCGGGTGATGTAAGGAGGTCATTGAGGGGGGGCGGGATGGGGTGCGTGATGGTCAAGGGTTAAGGGTGTTTGTCTCCCGAGGTCTCTCTTAAGGGAATGGGTTCTATCTCAATGTACCAGATACGCGTCAACGGTCCATGCCCCTGAATGAGCAGAGTGTTTGACCGTGAGTCACTCTGAATGAAAGTGTCTGTTGAATGGAACATGGTTGTGACTGGGGTGAAATTCTCTCGCTGAGAGTTGTTGTTTTTTTGTGTGCATCAATACTGTCCAGATCCCTCTCTCCCTCAGGGCTGGTAAACCTGAGCTCTCTCTGTCTGGGACTGGTTAACTCATCTGGTTTAATCGATGTGTACAGGGATCATCTGCTTGGCAGTTTAATGGGAATTAAAGAGGCTTTTAATTAGTATGTGTATCGGTTGAGTCTGTGCTGCCGACACACACACACACACACACACACACACACACACACACACACACACACACACACACACACACACACACACACACACACACACACACACACACACACACACACACACACACACACACACACACACACACTTACTTATCCCCTGACCTTGATGTGCACACTTTCATTTTACATTTCCCTCCGGTGCTCTCGCTCTCTGTCTCACTCTTTTTGTCTCTCTCTTGCTCTCTAATTTGTCTATATCTATATCCATCCCCCACTTCTTATCTCGGTGTTCAAACTGGTGTCAGCACTCGGTAACCCGAGGTCATGCATAGGGTGGTGGGGGTGGTGGAGGACGTGCTGCATCAAGGTTCCCGTGGCAACGCCACACCCATCACATTAATGGCCCCTGGTGAAACAACAGAGACCTGGGGCAGGGCATCCTATCACCTTGTGGAGGGGACTGCAGCGGGCCAGGGGGAAGCCATGGAGGAGTGAGAACCCTAACTGTATTTATGTATTGGTTAAAGAAAAATGCATTTTCACACTTTCACAATAATGAATATGTCTGGATAGAGTCATTTTCTTTTTTAAGTATTATAGAGGATACAACAGTGTGCCCTGAAAAAAAAAACGTCTTTCAGTTGTGATAATTATATGTAGTTTCTGCTCTCGGTTTGACAGTAATTCCACCTAGACTATCGAAAAAAAACACCTAATATACATTTTTTGTGGAATTTACTGTGGAAGGCTGGACAGGATGGGGGTCTTATCAAAACTAAATGCATGCACAGTTTAATTCGCAGTACAATGGTGTCCTCTTTGTGTGCGGTGTGTGGCGGGTCTCCTCCTTCCAGTCGTCTGGCAGCCTGCCGTCGTCTCAGACTGAAGCCTTTAGCCGTGACCTACATTGTGGCCTTTATAAAGCAAGAGGACGACTCCCCCCGGCCGACGCCGCTCTCGATATAGACCCGGGATCCGCGGCCCTCCATGTGGGTCTGTCCTTGCTGTCATCCCAGTGGGGGCGCGCTGGGAACAGCAGCCCAGGCCGTCCGTGAGACGGGCCGAGGTCAGCCCGCAGATTGGAGGGACATCAGAGGACACAAGTTAAGAAACGTCTCGTCCTATAGGAGCTCGCTGCTATTCATCTGCAGTCACTTGTAGTTTTTTTTTGCTTGAGCCATACAACCAACATAAGCTCATTAAAAGTTAACAAACCGGGAATCTTTTTATTTCTTTATATATCATAAATCTGCTTAGTCAGTCCCTGTGTTGAATGGAACAGGTATAAACTGAGTCTCTCGCCAATTAATGGCCTCTCTGAGCTGCTTCTTGTTCTTTCCTTTTGGAAAAAAACACGGACGCCCTCAGAATCCAAGCAGCTCTCTGCAGCGAGAGGCATGAGAACAGATGGGAATTTTCTGCTCGTTAGACTGGAAAATGCTTTTTCCTCATCCGAGACTCCTTAGAAGCCTTTGGGTAAACCTGCAGCTAACGATAAGTAAAGTTGTTGCACTAATCGGCTGATCATTTGGTCCCAATAATAAAAAGTCACCAAAGCGCATAAAAGGTGTTCATTGTCTTGTCCGCTTGTCTGACAAGATGGCAAGTAAAAGTCAAGTGTTCATTGTATCATTTGATCAATTAATTGATTCGTCCTTTTAGCATTCGTTAAACCTGACACGGTTGGTATGAAGTCCTCTGTTTAAATGGATGAATGCAAAATCAAAAGGCTTCAGGCAAACATACAGACCTGTATGTAACATGTATGTTACACAATCATGGGCAGACATGATTGTGTTTTTATGATCTCCCGGCTAGCAGTGAACAGATATCGTTCAAGTATTCACTGAATATCGTGGACCAGTTTTTCACAACCCCAATCAACTTTGGGAGTGGGATTGTACCACTATATGTCTTTGGCCAAAAATATACCTTAATATTAATTCACATGCAGGGCTAAGCAAAGAGTGCTAGTGCCCCCTTCACCCACAATCACTATTGCAAGAAAGCCGTGGCCAGTTGGAGACGGTCCTTGAGCTGCTTATGCTCCATCTCTGTTTGTTGACTAAACCCATAAAACATTACAATGGAAAACATTACAACGGATAACAAATGATGGAAGGCACAAAACAACACTTAAAATGTGTCTCTCAACCTGCAGTGGTACACATTGACAGTGCTGTAGAGACGTGCATACATTGGCTACCCTTGAACTGATCCTGCTTACACTCGAACTGTCAACTCTACTCCCTTTCTCACTGAGCATTGGACTGTAAACAAGGAGGCACCTAAAGGATGAGGAAGTATTGGCAGATAGTGGGAGTAGCCAGGATCTAGAGTGGATCGACCGGTGACCACACATCCCCCCCCCCAGGAGGCTTAAGCCATTTGAGACTGTTTAGCCAATTGATTCTTAGAGTGGGTACATTCGGACGGAATACGTCTAATTATACTCCTGTCAAAGACATCTGGTCGTCTTTATATAATGGGAAGTTGATCATCATTCAAATGAACACGCATATGATCCTCCTCCCCGGCAGGCAAGACCAAGCAGGCACGTAGCCCTGCCTGCCGGCTCTGGGCCCCGCCAGTGACGAAGGGAGTGCACACCTGCGGAGGCTACTCAACCGCACATAATTCAACATGATTGGAAACGTAGAGTCAGAACCGTGACAAGTCACTCAGCGCCCATCACCGACCCTCACTGGCGCACCGAAGCACTGGGTCTGTGTCACTCAACCTTCCCTTTACAAGGAGGTGAGCAGGGCAGACCGGAACAATGACCCCACCTCCCAACACCCTTCTAGTCGAAAAATATCGACAGCCACTCTCCCTTTTGGCCGCAGTTGGAATGAGGTCAAGCAAGCGTTCTCCTGCTCTCTCTCATCCCTTTGTCGGCCGCCATCAAGGCTGGCCCAAGGGCAGATTGAGAGTCTGCATCTGGGGAAGAGATAAGGACAGTGAGCCACTTCAAAGCTATCCCCGCAGTCTCCATGTCAGCCGAGCCACCGGACCCCCATTGGTGGGCTTTGACGTTGAGGCTGTCATTGATTGGTTCTTGTAGTTGATTTAAAGCGGCCACCTTTGTACTTCCTCAGGATATGATAGGGATATGATAGGGTGATAGCAAACTACCGATAAGGTGTTGAAGAAACCGAGATATGAACATATGTGCCGTTTCAATGTGATGCAACACTTACAAGACAACGTAGGTGTTTTTGCCATTGAAACTCGCCTACAAACTATTTAACAATTTTTAACACAGTCACAGAGAGCTACTTGCAAGTAGCCAGTAACACGTTGCCTGAAATAGTACATGAGATAATTGTCCACTCAGAGAGGATGTGCTGCAGTGTCCCTCAATTTCAGACAGATGCGATCAAAGCGCCCCTTTGGGTGCTAAACTCTTTGGCATGAGCAAACGTAATTTCCCTTTGCACGTGAAGTATACTCATGCCTTAAATGTGGAATGGAGACTTCCGTCTTTGCGCTGACATAGCTAGCGGTCATGTTTCTGCTTTGCTTCTGTAGATTTCGTCCACTGTTATTATTTTTAAGTGCGTCGAGTAGATGTAGCTGTATTGTGTGCAGGGGTGGGGCTTTTATTTTGAAATACAAAGACCTTGCGGATTTTGAAGCATGTTGCCCCTAGAATGACCTGTCTTCCTCCCCTGTTTCTTGATAATTAGAATTTGTATGCCGTCTGTCCTATATATGGTACGCCCTTGACTGAATACATGTTGTAGAGTTTCTGCACGGATGCACAGTGGGTGACCAAAGATTTCAGATTAATGCATGGTGGTGATTCACTCTTCACTTCTTATCACCCCTTCTGCCACAGTCCACCGCATGATAACAAATCTTCTGTAAAGTAACCCTGATGTTGGTTTGTGAGGAGGAGAGTAGCATGAACCCACATTCTGCTTTGCTATGCATGAGCGAGTTCCCTACTGCTACTGTTCGCTACCGACTTTTGTTGCTATTATTTGGAAACACCCGGCCCCTCTCATATATATTTGGGCTCGAAAAGGGAGGTGAATTTACAAGGCGGTGCTGGAGGAAACTGATGGTGGGTTATTGTTGTTTATGTTGCTCTGTTTGATTGGAATGGCACACTATACCACAGAGACACAGAAACAGGAAACCTACCAACACATTTATATTATAGTGACCTCTCTTATTATAGATAATAATGCTGTTGTAGGGTTCCTTAGTGTGACTGAATGACGGCCTGGTTTGAAAACTATGACCCTGCTTAATCTGCTTGTTAGCGCAGTAGGAGCTGCTGTTGTTTATCTGTTAAGCTCCATGCCTCCAGCTGAGAACCCTCACCTCTGCTACACACCCCCCGACCCCAGCTCAGCTCCCTGGGCTCTGCCCCGACCATGTGGTTCTCATTGGATCTGAATACACTCACGCATGCATGTACAGACACGCCTGCATTTATGCACACACACATGAGCACAAGTACAGAGACGCACCGACGCCCGCACTAACATGTACACACGTTCGCCCACATGCACGCACACACGTATACATACCTCTTGACATGTAGGTATATTCACTGGAACACACTCGCACACAGTTTCACCGTCATTTATCAATGGAAGGTTGACTGAACATGAGTAAATAACGCGTAAATAAACAAATTTATAAATACTAATTAATTTAGTAATTAATTTAGGCCATTTAAGAATGAAAAAATAAGGCTCAATTCCTCCCACCCCCTCCCTCTCTCCCCCCCAGGATCCTCCAGAGCTACGTGCTGCGGGAGGAGTCGGGGGCGCTGTCCTCGGAGGCGTCGGACAACAACAAGGCGGCCCTGGGCCGGCGGGGGGGCATCATGGCCTCGCTGTACACCTCGCACCCCGCCGACGCCGGCCTCACCCTGGACCTCTCGCTGGAGATCAACCGCAAGCTGCAGGCCGTGCTGGAGGACACGCTGCTCAAGAACATCACGCTGAAGGCGAGCGAGACGCGCACACACACACACACTCACACACACTCTCGTGGTCGCATCCCCCACACCCCGACTCGGCCAGTGGCTTGGTGGAGGTTAATCCACACTCTCTCTCTGTAATTGCCAATCATGGACCCATTCACATGCACCACGGTGGCGTTATTGCGAAAAAGGCAACGCTGATTTAATTTGCATCAAGGCTGATTATTGACGGCTCTAGACTGCAAATAATTGGTTTAGCCAATCAGCAACAGGTATGCAGCCCGCCGCCCTGCGTCGTCGCTCTCCACCTTGCCGCGGTCTCCATGGCCGTGATACATGGGGCAGAAAACGGAGGAGGTACTTATTATTCCTCAACACTATAGTAGTCCATTACTTTCATAGATCCATTATTCTCACTGCATATGTTGAGCCCCGTCGCGTCAGTCAAAGTGGTACTCGGTATCACTCAGTGGTGCAATTTATCTGTTCTGCTAAATTATACAGTGACGGGTTGGTTTTATAGGACACTGGAACGTGACATTCACGTGTATTTATAGTTTGCATGTATTTTATTTGTAGGGCGGAGCTCTCTGTCTGCAGACAGACATCTGCTTAATTGCATACATGTTTAATTTTAATATGGCGCCTCTAATATAGACAAAATGGGATGAAGTTTCAAAAGATGACCCATATATCATTAAAGTCTAAGTGAAAGCCCCGTTTCAGCTGGAATCCGAACACGTGGGGGTTCTATGAAGGGGGTGCATGTTACGACCCACGGCAACATGAGGATACTTTTCGAGTACCGTTGTTGTTTATAAGCATTATGATGAGCGATGTTGCATAGGAAATGCGGCACGCACACCGTGGCGTTGTATCAGATATTTCCCAAGAAGCTTAACCCTCACTCGAACGCTGGTGCCACAGGTAAACCGCTGCACACACACACCACTGTGTTATACTATGTTAGGTGTCCAGGCCGCCTCACCCCCATTGAAGGTAATAATCCTCATTGAGGAATGAGTTGTGTAAGATTAGCCTGAGGAAACCCCTTTAGATGGGTGTGTGAGTCCTAGAAGTAGAACCGATAGAATGCACTGCAGCACGACGCTAACGGTCTGTATGTAAAGGAGAAGAAGAGCTCTCCTTAGTGTCTCCAACACCTGGGGGACGCTTTCCTTTTGTTTTGAGTCTCCTGGGGGCCTAGCAACATCATTAGCCTAGCCTAGCATCTGTGCTGGCAAAGTTCTGATGAAATATAACGGCATTGGAGAGCAATGATCCTCCTTCTCCGTCCCATATAAGTGTTTCAGTGTTAACTCTGTGCAGCTGTGTTTAACAGCGTCTGTTCTCCTCCTCCTTCACAGGAGAACCTGCAGACGTTGGGGGCGGAGATCGAGAGGCTGATTAAACGCCAGCGAGAAACTGAATCCACCGTCCGGGGGAAGTGACATCATTGTGTCACAGGAAGGAGCAAATGAAGGACCACGGCAACTCTAGGTTTTCAAATTCCCCCCCACCCCCAATTTATTTTGCAGGAAGGAGTTTGAACTCTGGAATCCGCGAGGCGGAAACGCGAGCAGCTTTGAATGTCAGCGCTCATAGCAGCCGCTTGTCCAATGGGATGCTTTGATTTCCCGACCGGTGGCCCCATCCCTGTAGCCCCGTCCAGCCTTTCTGACCATTCCAATCGCTTTCAGCTGGTTTTCAGCCTTCCAACGCATGTAGCTAGCTCTTCTAGCTCCAATTCCTCTCTGTCTTGAAGCGCTTGAGCGGCCATAATGAAATTAAATGTGAATGTACACTTCCAGTGCGTTCTAGAAATGGTCCTAACTACCGATGAGATCTTCCCGTAGAACAGAAGAACAATTTCCATTTTTTAAATGTGCGTCTTCATCCAAGTGTAAATCCCATCGGCCAATCGCCACCTGAGCTCCAGGGTGAGTCCATGCTGGAGATGATGTCATCATTTTGCCACATTATTGTAATTATTATTTATTCCTCATCTGCTGCCAAACAACGCCTCAAGTATTTCAGAAGTCTACTTGGACAAAATCTAAAATGATTTGAAGCAGTAAAAATAAAGGAAAGAATTCACATGCACTTCAACTCCCAGAAGCCCCATGGGGACTATAGTCAAACCATTGAAGAGTTCCCCCCCCCTCTGTCACTCTTGTCGGAAACCAAGGGATTTGTCTGCCCAGGGTCCTAAAGCCTGTTTGTGGCCCCTGGTGGATTGAAGTGACATCGGAGGTCCCTCACTGTTTGTTCTCCAAGCAGCCCAAGGCACTGTTTTCAAGTGTCGGAAGTCTCTTACTTTGAAAAACTCCTTTCAATGGCATAAATTTAACACAAATCCAAGGTCTGAATGTACGTCTGGTCTTCAGTAGATCGATTTTGAATGTTATTTAATTTATAGAGTGACCTTTTTGTTTTAATTTAGGTTTGAATATATTTTTTTAGTTTATTGTTTTGAAAATCATGTGATTCATTTTTGGGGGCTTATAAGTGCTTGTTGAGATTTTTTTATTTTATAAAAATTGATTCCTATATTTCATATTACCAAGCCTTGATCGGGAACCTGTATATTTGGGAATTATTGTTATTAATTATCATCTACTTTCAGCAGAATTAAGAATTTGTGAGATTAGCATCTTCCTAGTGATGTTAGGATCATGTTGGCAAAAACATTAGCATCATGTTAGCAACCTCATCCACATAATTTATTTAAATACCATTAGCCATACCCTTTATTAGCTTTATTTAATACCCCATAGACATTGCTAGCTGCCAAATGCATCTATCCTTTATGTTCCCAGGGAATGCCTGTGCCAAGAGTGTGAGGCTAAACATTTCAAACAGGCCCACCCACTCCATGAGTGACATATTGTTGTAGTGCGTCTCCCCATGCCAGACCCTTTGTGAATTTAGTGTTGCGGGATAAGAGGGAAAAGAGTCCTGTTCCCCTCGAGGGACGAGGGACGGCCAATGAAGAGGAAGCCAACGGGAATGCGACCAGGGATAAAGTGCAATGCCTTTGCTTTAATAGTTCTTCTGCCCTTTTCTTGTCTCATTTTGTTGTAAATGAATCTGTAAAGTGTAATTATTTTCGTCCATGTTGTGTGTGCATGTATGGTATGTTTGTATGTATGTATGCTGTTGTGAGCGTTAGCACAGGTTACCCTTGACGGGACTGTTAGCATCCGGTTTCTGTCCGGTGCTGTGGTAAGCGGTAGCATAAGCAGAAGCGTGAGCTAGCCTGTCTGGGGCCGAAGTGTCTCTCTGGTGACGGACCCCCGCCACCAGAGGTCGTCGTGGACGTTGGGTATGAATGTACACACATATCAACGCACACTGGCCGACGGTTGTGTGGATCCAGTCACACATCCGCAGACCCACCATGTACAGGATCTGCTCTCTCTCCGGTGGTTAGGTATGTGTTCATTATGCAGTTCCCTAATGAAGCTCCACCCCCTGCGAACTGACAGCTGGTTGTGGGTTCTTAATTGATGTTCCCCACCCATATGGCTCAGGTGGGAAGGTCACCTTTCCGATGTGCTGGGATGGCTTCATCAAGCGATACCCCGCAGTCCTGAAGGGTTTATCATGTGTTTGCCTTCAGAACACACCTCCTCCAGTGCTGAGAATCCCTTATCAAGTCGTCCATCCAACAGATTTCCCGCTCCTCCCTGGCATTTAACGATAAAGGCAAGCATTTGGGATCGGAATGTCACCTGATCTTAAGAGGAAAAGCGGTTGGAATATGGAATTCTGTCGAGACCTTCATATATTTTGAGAATGAATATGGTATACATATTTGATCCTTCTTGTGTGTGTGTGTATATATATATATATATATGCATATATATATATATGTGTATATATATATGTAGATAATCATGATGGATTATTACAGTCTTGCATAGTAGCAGTGCGACAAACCAAGTTATGCAACTTATGCACAGAACCTCTGTTGGGTTGGAAGCGAGTTTCTGGTTCTCTCCCTGCGTGGTAAGACTCTGTAGGACTCTGGAAACTGACGAATCCACCGCTCGAAATCCAAGCCATGCATTGTTTTGTGAAGGAATGCAAGAAGAAAAGATATTCAATGTTTGAAGTATGCGTGGGTTTGAATCTGTGACTTTAAAGAGCCACCAGACACTGACATTAAATCTGCACAGTTGGCGAGCCCTCTGG
Source organism: Gadus chalcogrammus (assembly GCF_026213295.1). Classification (NCBI taxonomy): domain Eukaryota; kingdom Metazoa; phylum Chordata; class Actinopteri; order Gadiformes; family Gadidae; genus Gadus; species Gadus chalcogrammus. The sequence continues at coordinate 16,180,968 of NC_079429.1, forward strand.
TGAAAATCGGGTCATTGCAATATGATATTTTACCATATATGCCATTAAAATTAGCCAGTGCAGTACCAGTGTTTGACCAGAGGAGGCGCCGTTCACGCTGTGTTGCTTTAATTATGAAGTTTCAGTGTCTGTATACTCTTGAAAGTCCTGTCAACTGATGTCTCCTCTTCTGCCTCGTCATGATTCAGTTGTTTTGTGAGATACTCAAACTGTGATTAACAATATACTTTTGTGTGTTTGTGTATATAACCTGTACAATGCTCCTATCATTTTTAGAAATACTGAATCTGGATTAAATTTGTACATGTGGTGTTTCCAGGGAATAATAAAAAAAAAAGAAGTCTCTTAAACCGTCTTCATCCAGTTTGATTCAAGACCCTGAACTCACACACACATGAACCCACACACATGGATGCACTTGCACAAACCCCCCTAGGTCATTGAAGCTCCTAATTTCGACTTTCCTTGTAATGCTATTATGCATGTCAATGATGGCCACCATTCCACTCCTAACCACCCCCGGATGCAGGGACGTGTTCATGCTCTCTCTTAATTAAGGGAGTTTCTCTTCCAGGGTTCGGGGCTATTATAAATACATGCTATTGGAGATAAACTATGATTTAAGGGCTCTACCAATTACAAAAATGTACTTCACTTCAACCAGCCAAATTTCCCCTTGGGAATATAAAGTACATTCACTTATATTTCAGTTCTTATACATAAGAAACTGTGTTCAACAAACTAATGAACTGGGATACAGCATGCGGGCCCCTGTCCGCAGGGCCCCCCTCTGAAGGCTAACTGGGGTCTCTGCTTGAGGGTGGATGCAGAGAGGCCAACGCTGTATGCCGCCAAAGATTTATATTACGAAAGTTATATAATGTATGAGTATGTATTATTGTAACCGGGGAGTTTTTGCTAGGAAAAGGGAAAAAAGTGACGTCCAAGTGTGGAAAATAGCAATAGGTGTCTTTTTTTCAGGCATTAATCGTAATCTGTCCGCTTTACTTTCATTGAATCTGCTCAGGCCAATTGCATTGTCTGTTTATGACTAGAGTTAACTGCCGTTGATAACTAAGATTAGTTATTGATTCATGGCACAGCGCTGTCACTTCAGTGATCCAGGCCTCCAACCTGCCCTGACCTTTCTCTGGCCATGTGAAGTCCTGTCCGGAGTCGTGGAGACTGCATCCCCAAGGACCGACAGAATGTACAGTCGACGCTCACGAGAGACTTATATTCGCCAACTGCCCTTTACACCAGCACAGTTAAAACGAGAGAGAGAGAGAGAAAGCTTATCTGATTTCAATTTCAACCTTAATTACAGGACTGAGATCTAATTGTTAAACCGACTCGTCCTGTCTCAGCCGGACAACACTCTGACTACCCCAGCATATTTGGCTCCAGCCAATCTTCCATGACATCTCCGAGACAATAAACAACTTTATTAATAAAACTCCTCAGAATAGCAGTTTGACTGACGGGCAGACGTTATGTGTGCTGTAATTCCTCAGCAATCTTCACTAATCCCCCAGAAGGGCCATGCACGGAGGCTGGGATTGGCATGCTCGGAGACTATCTTGTTTGATGCAGAACGCCAAAGTCCTCACGAAGAGGACCGGGCTGACACCCCTCCAGCCACTGTGCGGTCGGAGGCTGACTCCGACTTCACAAAGGGTCATGAATTATTAAAGGTGACATGTTATCTATACAATCACACCAGGTGATTAGCAATTAAAGCCATTTTGAAAATCTGCCTCTTCTGACATCACATGTGGGCGTGTCCACCTAGATGTAATGCCGCCTTCAAAACAATCAGAGTTTCCGGGAGTTCGGACCTTAAGCTCGGAGGAAAGTGCTTTGAACACAGTTGGGTCAGAGTTTTCGTTCTGAGTTTCATGCTGAAGTAGAGCTACCTGAGTCCTCCAATTTCACGTCACAACAACGGTTGTGTCACACTAAATTTGTACCGGCTGCCAAATTTGTACCGGGCGCGTCATCCATATGTAATCCACTCCAATTCTGCCTGGCAACAGATGATCGCTTCGTCCGTTGCCTGGCAACGGACAATCGCGTCGAATGACGTGAAAGGTTCACGAACATTCGCGAACCTTCTATCTAGTGATCCGTTATCTGTATTGTGCTATTTTGTCCTTGACCTGCTTTAAACACTCAGTTTACTTGCTAAATTTGATTAAACAATTAAATACAATACAAATATAAAGTAAAAACAAGTGTTATCTAGATCCGTTTTCTGTATTATGTTATTTCGTCTTTGGCAACATGAGCGCAAATGTTTTTTGAAACCCGCTTTAAACACTCAGTTTACTAGCTAAATTTGATCAAACAATTAAATACAATACAAATATAAACTAAAAACAAGTGTTATCTAGCGATCCGTTAATTGTATTATGTTATTTCGTCTTTGCCAACATGAGCGCGAATGTTTTTTGAAACCTGCCCGGCAACGGACGACGCGATCATCTGCTGACAGGCAGGTTTGGAATGGACTACGTATGGATGACGCGCCCGGTACAAATTTGGCAGCCGGTACAAATTTAGTGTGACAGTTGCCCATTTCATTGACAGACTAAAGTGAACTTGCAGCAAGCACTAAGAGGCAAACTTAAAACCCATTCTAACATTTGCATTACGATACATTATAGATTACAATTATAAACATCACATGGTAAATTCTCGCTCATATTCAACCATCGCAAGCAGTTCTTACAACCGATTCATCTGATTAAGCAAAGAAGCGCAAAGAGGGTTTCTCCGGTCTTATGTTATAGCCTACGCAATTCTGAGGGGCGTTTCCTGAACGCTCTCATTTCGGAAGAAGGAAAGGTTTACGTAAAGACACTAGAGCTTCCGAACCTCCGAGCTGTTTAAAAGGCGGCATAAGACAGATAGATGAACAATGTTTGCTACAGTCCACTGGGTAGACTGGTACACATCTAGGCGGACACGCGCACTTGTGATGTCAGAAGAGGCCGATTTTCAAAACGGCTTATAAAAGCTAATCACACTCACACCTGGGTGTAAAATATGTCACCTTTAAGTCACTATAAAATTAACCGCTTGGAAACTTCGACTTGAAAGTAGTCCTACAGCTATCCTTATAGGTATTTACATTTGGCTATTCAGCAGATGCTTTTAGCCAAAGCCTCGTGGACATGAGGCTGACTACAATAAAGACTGGAGTAACTGCAAACATTGTACAAAAGTGGTGCATGAGCAGGTTTGTAGAACAAGTGGAGAGAGTGCAGAGCATCTCAGAATAAAACTAGGTTAGATTTAATTCATCTAATTGTTAAACCGACTCGTCCTGCGTCAGCCAGACGCTGACTCCCCCACCATATTTGGCACCAGCCAATCTCTTCCGTGACATCTCCGAGGCAATAAACAACTTTATTAATAAAACTCCTCAGAATAGCAGTTTGACTGACTGACGGACAGACGTTATGTGTGCTGTAATTCCTCAGCAATTCTTCACTAATCCCGCAGAGCGGCCATGCTCGGAGGCAGGGATGGGTGGGACCATCTTATTTGATGCAGAACGTCCTCACGAAGAGGACCGGGCTGACACCCCTCCAGCCACTGTGCGGTCGGGGGCTGACTCCGACTTCGCAAAGCGTCATGAATTATTAAAGGTGACCTATTATACCACCAGGTGTAAGTGTGATTATCCATTACAAGCGATTTTGAATGTCTGCCTCTTCTGACATCACAAATGGGCATGTCCACCTAGAAAAAACGGCTTGTAATAGCTAATCACACTCACACCTGGGTGTAAAACATGTCATGTTTATGTCACTATAAAATGAACCGCTTGGAAACTTCGATTTGAAAGTAGTCCTACAGCTATCCTTATAGGTATTTACATTTGGCCATTCAGCAGATGTTTTTAGCCAAAGCCACTTGGACATGAGGCTGACTCGATAAAAACTGGAGTAACTTCAAACATTGTGCAGAAGTGGTGCATGAGCAGGTTTGTAGAACAAGTTGAGTGTGCAGAGCATCTCAGAATAAAACTAGGTTAGATTTAATTTGAGTTGGGGTAATCAAACACAACACAACAAAGTACACTCCAAGTAAAAAAAAAGTGATTAATAGCAGCAATGAGTTCAACATCTACTGTTGGTTGATGTATCATCATTTGCAGAATTGTGCGTAAGCTAACTGGGTCAGTAAATACACAATAGACCAAAACAGGAACAGCTCATTAAGTTAATACTAGGTCTGTAGGCGAGCCAGGGGCCATCATTTACATTAGGGGTGGGAAAAATAATCGATTCTTCGATGCATTGCGATTCTGTGTAGAACGATTCCGTCACGATTCAGATAAATTAATAATTGATAAAAAATAAAATAATAATCTGTTCGCCTCCTGCAACATTCTGTTCGACAGAGAGGGATAATTTGAGTAGTTTTAAAACAATTTAATTTATCTTCAATGTGAATTGGCCAACCTGATTTGTCTGGACGCGATTGCGATTCACCTTACCATAGCATGCACGCAAACTCACAGCCAGACAAAAGAACGACAAACAAGTTCTTATTCTTATAATTGACTAAGAGCATCTTTTTCTTTAATGACATAGAAAAGAAAGATTAGAAAGAAAAGAAAACTAAATCTGTTTAATTTTTACCTAATTCCATAGTGTGTTGTAATGCAAGCTGCATTTATTATTGCATTGGTCATAGAAAGTCATATTTGTGACAAAAGCTTTTTCTCTAATAAAATATAAGATAAGGTAATTAATCAGTTGATTTCTTTAATGATCATCACGAAAGTAGGAAATGATTCGCAAACACTGAGTAGAAAATTCAGATGTATATTTTTTTTTTGGAAAATCCCGCATGGAAAAAATGCTTCGAGATGCATCGATAATCGCTTTAGAATCGAATCGTTGACCTCGGAATCGGAATCGAATCGAATCGTGAGGGTGCCAGAAGATTCCCACCCCTAATTTACATCATGAGATACACCGGTGTTCCCCCAAAACTATTATGACAAAACCTATTTCCTGATTTCTGATGTCTGTTAAGGTGACTTCCAACTCTGTTTGTGTTTTGCGTGAACACAGACTTGCTGTTTGGACATGATGCTTGTTGAAGGAGGACATTTCAAAACGGGGCCCTGGCAGATGGAGAGTGATCCACGCCAAGTCAGACCATACGGACGGCAGCAGTAGCCACACACACACTGAGAGGAGGCCACGTAACACACACCACCCTGGACAGACACATGGCAGGAGATGCTGCAAAAGAAAATACATATTATATATAGTCTTGTGAGTGAGTACCTTTGCACATAAACACACACACACACACACACACACACACACACACACACACACACACACACACACACACACACACACACGCACACACACACACACACACACACACACACACACACACACACACACACACACACAAAGCTGTTAAATAGCGGCGTGGCAACAATATATATACATATATATATATTATACGTTGAATTATGCCATTTTTCTTCTGTGTTTGTGTGTGTATGGAGCGAAGGGACATATCTGAGCAAACTGCTCAATATCAGCCACTGGTACAGGCCGTTCAACCTGTTATACGATGTGAACTGACTGTGTTTATGTTTGGAAGCTCAGGGCATGAACATAGACTGGCCGTCTATGTATGACGTTTGTTTTGATATCTGTGTGTATGACGCTTGAGTCCTGGGCCGAGTTCAGAGAGCAGCAGGGGAACAAATAACATCACGTATTGGTAGAGTGAATGCCAGTGAGTTTGTTTCTTTGTGTGTGTCTTTCTCTCTCTCTCTCTCTCTCTCTCTCTCTCTCTCTCTCTCTCTCTCTCTCTCTCTCTCTCTCTCTCTCTCTCTCTCTCTCTCTCTCTCTCTCTCTCTCTCTCTCTCTCTCTCGTGGCTTTGACAGCCTCTACGTAAGGTAGGCTTGATGTGTTTGCAGGAACAAAATGTACACATATTCGTGTTTTTTAGTGAAAAACTACTGGTTCTGGACTGAAATGTTCTAGAAAGAGATTTCAGGACATCATGTCAAATGTGCGAGCAATTTTTCCGAACATAGTTCTCTACCCTAGTTATTATGGCCTAGTGGGAATCGAACCCCTAACCCGGTCATTCTCTACCAATTGAGGACAATATACATATTTATTATCCTGAGATCGACTTAATTTGTACTAACTAATTTTAATTTACATGTTTATAGGCTTTAGGTGCTGTAGCTATGAGCTATAATTGGAGTGCCATAGAGTAAATATTCCAAAAGATGCTACAATAAAAATGTAAGTTTAATGTAAGCTTGCCATAAAGCGAGGTGTCAACCAGGGCACATGTTCTCACAAAGCATTTAGTATCAAACTTCGTAACAAATATATCAATAAATAAAAAGTTGTACTTTTTTTAGTTACTAGAATCTATCCGATTAGATATAGTCACTAAAATAATATTACCTAAAACAGAGTAACTATTAAAAGTTTTTTAGGTACTAGTAAAGTCTGACAAATGAATAAAGGTTACAAAAAAAATACAAATATATATATATATATATATGTAAAATACATATATCCCATGATTTCAAATGGAGACCGCTCATTTCTGACCAATCAGGGCATCCCATCAAGAAGTGTTTTTTCCTATCAAAAACACTCGTCATTGGTGAAGGAACATAAGGAGAAATAGCGCAGAGAAGGAGGGAACTTTATTTATTTAACAAAAACAAATCTGTCCCTCTCTGCTCTTATCTACCAGCTCCTACAACCCATAAATCAGCAGCTTCAAGCGGAACGGACCGACAGAAAGCCGTCTTGCTTCTCATAATAGAAGTAAGCAGTGAGTTCTCTTAGCCCCCCCCCCCCCCCACACACACACACACACACACACACACTCATCATTAGTGCGCTCTGGTGGTCACACAAGCGGTCACAACGGTTACCCTCATCATGGCTCTCCCATTACACATCCACGGGTCATTACAACCACTAAATCAAATCCCTTCCCTCGTGTCGTTCCCCGGGCCAAAATGTCTGCCGATACACGAGCGATTTGGACATAACGAGTGTTATGAGACGGTGATAAGGCCACTCTATCTGCATCACCACACCAGCCCGGCCCAAACAGGGACCCCCGTGCCAATACACTAATGCTTAACAATGAGTTGGCCCTCGGCCAGTAGACTGGGGCCCCAAAAGCAGCCGGAGCTACATGCTATTGTCGTCGCTAACATCAGGGCAGCTGGATCAGCTGGTTCTCCCCATTCCCAGGCTGATGGATGGGGAAACGCAGGTGTTCCCATAATGCAATGCAGAACATAAGTGCTGTTTGATATTCCCTCCACACAGAGAAAACAAAGGAACCTGTGGTTTACAAAGGGAGGGAGCTCACTGGTAGAGCAGGGTGGTGGTGGAGGCCTGCCAGCATGGAGACAGGGAACACTTTACTGAAAGGGAATCACGGAGCGGCTGGTCATTTTAATCTGGGTTACAGTCAATAGTCAGGAATGATCTAATGGGTCACGTATTGATCTACGATTTGGACGCTTGGTTCATATTTTTGTACAAGAATAGAAGCTATTAAAGGGTTTAGTCCCAAGATGACTAAAGTCATTATTAAAATTATATATGAGAGAGAGAGAGAGAGAGAGAGAGAGAGAGAGAGAGAGAGAGAGAGAGAGAGAGAGAGAGAGAGAGAGAGAGAGAGAGAGAGAGAGAGAGAGAGAGAGAGAGAGAGAGAGAGAGAGATTATATAACAGTGCTGCATTCTGTCCACAGGTAATCAAACTCCATGAACAGCATGCAAGGCAGGCATCTCTTGTGACCTGGAACCTTCCTGACCACTGACAGTAGAGCTTCTGGGCTGTTCAGAAGGTAACTCAGTCCTGCCAAAGACCTGCTGAGCAAGGCACTAAAGCAAAACATTAACTGTTTTTTGCCGCAAGGTGAGAGTGGTGAGGCAAAAACCATGAGGGAATTACCTTGCGGAAAGGTCATGTTGGTGTGTGTGTGCGTGTGTGTGTGTGTGCGTGTGCGTGTGCGCGTGTGCGCGTGCGCGCGTGTGTGTGTGTGTGTGTGTGTCCGCTCGAGTTACACACCAAACCAGCATTGCATAACATAACACACACCATATTGAGAGGAACTTGCAGTTTTATAACAAACATATTTTTATTTCACAGCTGATAAAAGGTGTTTAAAGACAAAAAACGCTGAGAACATTCAGAGTGAAAAAAAAGGCAACAGCCACCATTTTGGTTTTAAACACAATGAAGTTAATTCACGCTTCGGTACAAACAAGGAACCACAACGTTACGTCTTCAACCAAATACCACAACACTTACACGCCGACAAGTGTGATGTTTGCGTATATCTCCAAAGTCTCAACGCCGCACAAAAAGCACACTCACATGTTCTTCATAGTTTACAGTTGGTGTCTCCTCAAAAGTCCTCGTAGACAAGGGACGGTTTATAAAAGGTGCAGCAGTCTCGCTGACGTGCATAACAACGACAAAGAGGGATGTGTCAGGGTGACCATTCATATGTTGAAAAGTCCCAAGCAGAAAGAGCTCTCACACATTCTTCCGTAGGATTAAGGCTGGATAGGGTTTGTTCTGATGAAGGGGAGGAAGGCATCGGCATGAAAGTGGGCCAAAATCAAGATGTCTCTCTGACTGTTATGGAAATGAATCCCATGATGCATTGCACTCCCCCAGATCTTTACCCTGGTTTCAACCGCACCAAAGTCACATCTTATCGCAACCGTCTCCAAACAAGTGCCCGTACTAAACCATCTGAAACCTAAACTGAACCATCTCTTACCTGAAACCTACACCCAACCATCTATAACCTGATACCAACACCTAACCATCTATAACCCGATACCTGAACTTAACCATCTCCAATACCTAAGATTAACCATCTCTTATATTATACCTAAACTTAGCCATCTCATTACCTAAACTTGACAATCCCTTTACCTAAACCACTTTTTTAACTATACCTAAATCAACCCCTTAATAATACCGAAAACAACCATTTCTAAGGCATCATGGGAACAGAAAACCAGAACAGTTTCATCCCAACAGGACACGTTTACCCAACTATCGAAACTCAAAGTGATTGGCAGCGTCCTGGTAAGCAGAGCAGAGAAGTCTGATATTCGACTAATTGTGTCCATCATATAATGCCTTTTTTCGGTCCATACAAAATGAGCAATCATACAAACGTATCAAAAAATGGTCCGTTGTAACACTTGACAATGACGGCACGTTGATTAACCATTAATTAACATTAGTTAATGCAGTATAAGCATTATTATATAGCATTAGCATAGGGGTTAGGCTTAACCCTAACCCTATTCAATAATGAAGAAAGGAATACCTTAGTTAACATGAACTCCATTACCTTATTTAAAATGAACACCATTTGTCAATGAATACCAGGCCATTAGTTAACAGTTAGTTAACTGTTAGTTAAAGCCTATGTATGTGAAGTGTTACTGGTCTGTCGTTTGAAGGCTATAGTTGTAAGAACAACTCTTCCAGTTGAGAAAGCCCCCTTAGCTCGTTACTGAAGTCAAATAATTGCCAACTAGTGATTTAACCAATTCTTCGAATAACATTGTTCCTGTGTGGTTGGTTTGGCAATACGTCCTTAGAAGTAAGCTAGCTCTGTACGTGGTGTTTAAGGCTAACCTCGGGGCATCACCCCTGCTGGCCCGGTGTTACTACAGGTACACTGGCCAGTGGCCACCAATTAAGTAATAAAATGGCAATATGAATCAATCATTTGTTTTCAGATGTAAATGGTCTGTATAAAACCAAAAATACACAAGAAACTCTTTAATTATACATCTAGAAGTGGCTGGAATAGTTCTTACATGTTCATATTGGGAGTTATTAGTTCATATTGGGAGTTATTAAGACTTTCTGATCAACATCTTGATAACTCTCCATCAGAGTTGATGTGTGTTTGGCATAATCCAAAGTGTCGATGCAGAAATAGCTAATTTGAGGCTGAGAGAGACAGAGACAGACAGACAGACGGAGGGAAAATGTGGGCGGGGCTTACCAGATATGAATATGATATTGAATATGAATCAATCAGGATACAATATATATACGAATATAAATGATATGTTGTCATATCCCGTAGTGTGTGTGTTCATCCAATTATTTAATTGTAGGAAAGTCAAATAAATAGAAATGTTATTTACATAAAAATGTTTAATATAAACAAATAGTTCAAGTTGCACTTGTTTTTTTGGCCATGAGGTAAACACGTTTTTTCTACACCCAATAAACACAACGTCTTCCTGGGGACGAACGAAGCGTCCAACGTGCACTCTGCTTTACATCTGGTAGTAGTACAATACAAAAAGACAAAGAAGTTTAAGTTAAAATGACAGCGTCTTCAGCGTGAATCGGCTCCTATGTGCGATGTGCCACTCTGTACCGAAAGGGAGAAATGAGACCGACAGGCGCTGCGCTCCGGCGGTCCAACCTGTTCGCGCGGACGCTGCGCCTCGTGTGCGCTCCGGTGGTCCAACCTGTCCACGCGCTGCCCCGGTGGCCAGACATCTCCGACCAGACGCTGCGCCTCGTCTGCGCTGAGGTGGTCCAACCTGTCAGGGCGGCGCGGCGCTGCGCCTCGCGTACGCTCCGGTGGTCCAACCTGTCCTTTCCTGTCCTGTCGGTTTATAGCTGCGACTCGGAGCGGGAAAGCTTCCCGCCTCCCTCGCAGCTGCTGTCGCTGTTGTCCAGCGCGTGACAGTCCGACCACATCTCCAGCGTATTGGGCACGAGCGTGTTCACTAATCCCACGGAGCAGCGCGACAGGTCGCACGAGCTGATGTGCAGTCGCCGGTCCACCTGTCTCGGGCAGCACAGCAGCCGCTTAAACGCCTTCCGGAAGTCCGGACTCCGGCAGTAGATGATGGGGTTGAACGCCGAGTTGACATAGCCCAGCCAGTTGAAGAACACGAAGAGGTTCTTGTTGACCACCTCCGCGCAGAACACGCGCACCACGTTGACGATGAAGAAGGGCAGCCAGCACAGCGTGAACGTGCCCATGATGATGCCCAGTGTCTTAAGCGCCTTCTGCTCGCGCAACGCGAGCATCTTGGACGGCCGCTTCTTGCTGGACTTACACGCGGCGGCTGACACCGTGCTGCCCTGCAGCGCGCTCAGGAAACGGCCCTCGCACTTGTCGATCTTCCGCAGCTGGTTCTTCGCCTCACGGTACACGCGCGCATACACGAAGATCATGACGGTGAGCGGAATGTAGAAAGAGATGACGGACGACGAGATGGCGTACGCGGGGTTGGTGATGAAGTCGCAGCATTCGGGGTCCTCGTAGCACGCGGTGTCCACGCGGTCCCGGGACCAGTGCATCAGCACGGGCAGGAAGGACACCATGGCGGAGATGCCCCACACGGCGCACACCACCGCCTTTGCGCGCGCCTTGGTCAGCAGGCTCTGGTAGCGAAAGGGCGCCGTAATGGCCACGTAGCGGTCTATGGCGATTACGCACAGCGTCTCGATGCTTGCCGTGACGCACAGGACGTCCACCGAGATCCAGAACTCGCAGAAGAAGGAGCCGTAGAACCATGCGCCGCGCACCTCGAGCGCGGCGCCGAACGGCACCACCAGCAGACCCATGATGAGGTCGGCGCTCGCGAGGGACACAATGAACACGTTGGTGAGCGTCTGCAGCCGCTGGTTGCGCGCGATGGCCAAGATGACCATGATGTTGCCGAACACGATGGTCAGGACGATGGAGCCCATGAGCAAACTCATCCCCGCCGCCCAGCGCTCCGACGCGCCGGCGGCCGCGGCACCGGCACCATCGGCCGCTGCCGTCACGGGTTCAGTGTCATTGGGAAAGTTGGCGAGTTGCGTGAGACCACCCTCCCCCATGACGGTTCGCGCTGTGTGTGTGCAGGCAGCGCGAGGACATCAAGGCAAGCGAGCGTTGCTCCGCCGTCGGCGCCGTGCGTCCGCGAGCTCCGATGGTCCTGATGGTGCTGCTGCTACTCCCAGCGCGCGCCAGCTCCATCTGGAGCCACTCTTGCGCTTTCGTGCTCTTCTTCCTCCCGTGAGCCGCTCCGGGACATTATAAGCCGCAATGACGTCAGTGCACTAGCCAATGCGCGAGCCGCCGTGTCAGTTGGATCTTTGAACAACGAGCCCGAACAGGACAGCTCGAACTCCTTCGCCATTCAGGCTAATAATAACGAACGCAGTTCGTAAATACGAAAATTTTCCGCTTGATAAGGTCATATCGAGGTTTTCTGATGGCCTTAGACCTACCAGCACCTGTTTTACGCACTGCTCTGCTTACAACAAGCTACCTGCAAGTCCTAAGAGTGACTTTAAATTCATAAAGTCACCCATTCAAATGTTGTATTGCATGCAAACATGCATGCCAACATACAACAATGAAAAAAAATGCTTTCCATTGGTGTTTTATGAAACAATCAACAATCAAAAAATGGAAACATATAGCCTAGGCCTATGGACACATTCAATTATTTTATCATATTAAGAAATACTATTTAATATTTACCCGCGCACACACGTGCACACACACAAACAACACACACACACACACACACACACACACACACACACACACACACACACACACACACACACACACACACACACACACACACACACACACACACACACACACACACACACACACACACAATATCCGGTTATGAATGAGAGTTGCATATAGATGGTCTGTAATCTGTTTTCTTGCCTATTCATAATACCTTAATATGTACTAGGTTTATTTTGCCATCACATAGATGTGGGAAATTCCATCTCTGAGGTTGGAAGTTGGTTCTTAAAACCAATCCCAGAAGAACAAACCCAACCAGAAGACTGACGTTTACCCTAGGGCAGCTGAGAGCCACAGAGAACCACTATGTCACGTCCCTAATTACCCAGATGAATCCCAGTGACCTCAGACATCCCGCCGTTTGATGAGCGGCCCGGTGCTTCCAGCAGCAGAGGGCAACAGACCATGAATGTGCTAAAATATTGACCCTTGTAAGTCGCAAGACTTTGCGAAATGCCCCGATGTTAACGTCAACAGGGGGTTTGGGGGGAGGGAGAGAAAGAGTGAGAGAGAAAGAATTGACCATTTTGCCTCAGAGGATATTAGATCATAGCTGGATCATGGATTTTTGAAATTCATCTTTGCCAAAAATGACCATAAGTGTGTCCTCATCGTGCCTGGGCTATATTTAGACCTGCACTTTATCTATGGAGGTGGAGCCTCTCGATGTGCCAGCTTAACCCCCTCGCTCTCTCTGCTCTCCACAGGCCGTGCTGGGTTTTAGACTCCAGTACCCTCCATGATCCTAAAACAGGAGCTCTCACCGCTGAAGCCCTGTCCCTCGTGGGATCGAGGAGAGTGGATGGCAGGTGGGCCGGAGTAGAACCCTCTCACTGGATAGAGGAGAAAAGATGAGGCCACAGGAATGTAAAGATTTCTCTCACTGGGCGGCATGTGGTTCAGGAGGTAGAACAGGTTGGCTGGTAACCGGAAGGTTGCTGGTTCGATCCCCGGTTCCTCCTTGCTGAGTGTCGAGGTGTTGCTGAGCAAGACGCCTCACCCTGACTGCTCCCGATGAGCTGGCTGTCACCTTGCGTGGCTAACACCACCATCGGTGTGTGAATGTGTGCATGAATGTGAGGCAATATTGAAAAGCGCTTTCAGTGGCCACTGGTTAGAAAAGCGCTGTATCACTGTAGTCCATTAACCGTTTAAAGCTGGTGTCTGTGGCTGTCGAAGGCCTCATTCGGCCCAAATTAAATGATTGGACGCTTACCCGTTTTCAACTTAACACTACCCCTACACTCATTACGCAGGAGTTGAGTCTCCAACAAGGCTAGGCACACCAATGGCTAAAGCTAGCGAGCTATTCATATGTTTTGGGGGAGTAGCTTTAGAGGGAGGCCAGAATGGTGGGGAGGGCTTATTCCCCGCCTGATTTCCCCAAATTGCCGACCCTAGCTTTAATAATGTGTCTTTAACTATCTATATATATATTTTTTTTAAAGGTTTCATCAGATTCTGAACTGATAAAAACAATAACAAAATGATTCAATATGTCTATATACTTCAATACTACATAAGTAGAAAAGTAGATGATAAAGTGTACAATACCGAGAGCCAAGGGAGACATGAATGACTCCTGAGACACATGGCATCCATGTGGAGAGCGGAGAGGCTGTCTGGGCTGCGGGCATCGTGCTACAGACCTGTCTGGTGCCACTGTGCCCTCAGGACTGATCAGCCAGATAGCAAGCACCACGTGGACCCCCCCCCCCCCCCCCTTCAGACACACACACACCTCCCTAAATCATCCCCCTCCAGTGTTCTCGCCACCCGTGTGTGTGTGTGTGTGTGTGTGTGTGTGTGTGTGTGTGTGTGTGTGTGTGTGTGTGTGTGTGTGTGTGTGTGTGTGTGTGTGTGTGTGTGTGTGACCTATCTATCATTAGCCAACCAGCGGTAAAGTTAAATACATGCCATTAAAAATGCATTGCTCCATCGCTATCGCTAACGGCGCACTATTAGAGAGATGGAAAATGGAGGGAGGCGCTGAAGTAGTGAGGCGTTGGAGAGGAAGAGAAATGGTTGGGAAACAAACAATCCCAGGAGAAACAACCCCCCCCCCCCCCCAACCTCTCTATCGGACGGAATGAGACATCACCTCCAACATGGAAACACTTACTTTTTTATTGCTTTTAAAACCATTATTGAGACATTTTTGTTTCCATCTAGCACAACACATGCGCGCGCACACGCATCGTCATCCAAGGCACTTATACCGGGCAGGGAATCCTACAGTTGGGATTTCGTGCCGGAGGCGTAATTAGAATATAAACGCAAAATGGCTGCAGCGCAGTCCCCATGACAACATGAAGGTTCAGCGGACAAAACAATAAAAAAAAATAAAAAACACCCACAAAAGGATTAGACATCGTACAAAAGAATGGAAGAGCAAACTTTCCATTGCATGGCACTCGATAGTCGTGATTGGCTGACGTAGTGCCCATGGGCATCACACTGTTGATCCGCTGGACCTGTGCTTTCACAGTTTGAACAGGGGCGAGTACAATACAAAACGTGTGCTTTGTGCTCAACCCCTGATCGAACCGCTGCACAAAAACAACAAGAACAACACTGTTTGTACACCGTAATGTTAAACTCAAGGACGCATGCCGGGAAACATGTTTAAGGAGCATTTAAAGCGTGCGGGCGGAAATCCCAGACATCTCCAGTTAAAGCTGACAAGTTCGTTAGCCTATTAGTCAAATGAAGACCTACTTACTTTACATAGCTACCGTGACACCCAATCATATAATATATTAATTTACAAATTATGGAAGACTTATAGAGTTGCATAACATACATTAAATAAAATACCTATCGTCAATCCTATTATCATTTTTGTCCTTTTAAACCCTTGGGAAGGATTTATAGAGTTATAAGGAGCACAATAGATTTATAGATCGCTCCCGTTCGATCAGTGAGCAGGTTTGACACTGTAAGCCGCTGATGACGTCCAACGGTGATGCTGGTTAATGTTGGAAAGGTGATTCATGACAGTTTGGTATAATTGTATCAGGCTGGTTAAACGAGGGTGAGAGACACACACAGATTCTATCGACTTGGCATTACATGGTGCACCAGAATTCCTGGTGATATTATCAGGGGTCATACGGATTATCAGGGTTCGTTCAGATTTATCGTCAGACTTCATAAATATTCTGGAGAGAGACGGACAGAAAAACAATGATATCAGGAAATATCAACAGGCAAGACCAGACGGAGAGAGAGAGTCAGGGTGAGAAAATGAGAGAGAGAGAGACACAGTCAGAGAGAGAGAGAAAGCGCGAGAGACAGTCAGAGAGAGAGAGAGAGGGAGAGAGGGAGAGTCAGAGAGAGAGAGAGAGGGAGAGAGAGAGAGAGAGAGAGAGAGGGAGAGGGAGAGGGAGAGAGAGAGAGACAGAGTCAGAGCGAGAGAGACAGAGAGAGAGAGAGAGAGAGAGAGAGAGAGAGCCAGAGAGAGAGAGAGAGAGAGAGAGAGAGAGAGAGAGAGAGAGAGAGAGAGAGAGAGAGAGAGAGAGAGAGAGAGAGAGAGAGAGAGAGAGAGAGAGAGAGAGAGAGAGTCAGAGTGCGAGAGGGAGAGAAAGAGAGAGAGAGGGAGAGAAAGAGAGAGAGAGAGGCAGAGTGCGAGAGGCAGAGAGAGAGAGAGGGAGAGGGAGAGGGAGAGGGAGAGAGGGAGAGAGAGACAGAGAGAGCGAGACAAAGTCAGGGACAGAGATAGCGGGACACAAAGCGAGAACCTTTTACAACAAGGCGTGCGTCATCGCCACGGTGACCGCCTCCCCCTCCCCCTCCCCGGGCCGGGCGGGGAGGAGGTGTAGCGGCTGGCAGAAGGAGGCGGCCTTCATCATGCAGGCGCCGCCCGCCGCCACGCAGAAGTACACCCACACACTGAGGGTGAGGGAGGGGGTGAGGTCGGGGTCCACCCCCGGCGGGGGGGCGCGGGGCAGCCGCGGGGACACCGACACGGGGGCCGCCACGTCCACGATGGCGCCGCCCAGGGACTGGCCCTCCAGCAGCCACTCGTTACCTAGGAGACGGGGCAACCGGATGAGCACCCTCGCCACCAATGTATTGAAGGGGATTAGGCCCACAAGTGAATTTATTTAGGGTTCTGAGTTTAAACTAAGAATTCTGAGATTAAACTCAGAATTCTGAGATTAAACTCAGAATTCTGAATGTAAAAAAGTCATAATTCTGACTAATCCTCCTAATCCTCTTTAAACCATTGGGATGGGATGCGACTGTCGTCCTGTACAGTCTGACTCATTGAACAGGCCTTCATCACAGATGTGTGACGGTCGGGTGAACACAGGGAAGCTCATCCCGTTAACCAGGACCCCTGATATCCCAGGGGAAGCTCATCCCGTTAACCAGGACCCCTGATATCCATGCAGCTCTGTGGTAAACATCATGAGACACACCTGTGTTCGGCCCTGCCCTCACACCTCGAAACTGAAGGCCTGTTCAGAGTGGAATACAGAATGCTGCAGGTGTTGGGGAAAGAACAACTTCCAGGGTTGGCCTTCTTGGTGGATGGATGTTTGGGGGAAGTTAGCAGCAAAATCCATTTCCATTGATTTTGCCCTTTTCAGATGGAGCAGGATTGCAGCTGACCTTGTGCTCCGCCCGCGCAGACAGAGGACAAGTTCGTCGGTTCCAACTCATTTCCACGAGATGCAAGTACAGTCCCCCAAACATTAACACTCGTGTCAAAAAGTTTGATTCAGCGATTGGTTTGATATCTGGCTTCATGTGCCCTGACTCTCTATTTGGGGTAATATAAATGTTTATGATATAAACTAAAAGAGAAAATATGTATTGCGTTCTCAAAATCTGGTCCAATAAGAAATTAACCCCCAGGGTGACGTAGTTATGAGGCTAACGTTAGGCTAGCGTGTGTAGCGTCACATGTCATAAGGACATTAAAACACTAAAGCCCTTTGGTTATGTATTTATTTATGGTCATTTATTGAATCGTCCTTCTGCTAGTAAATCTTCGCCAAGATCCGGAGGGTGAAAGGGGCTTTTCATTTGGCTGAGTATCAGGCTGCATGCAATGCGTCTGTCTAGTGTGAAGGTGAAACGATGTTGGAGCTGCTTTTCCACGTCATTGTTCACCGACAGTCACCTCCAAAACAATGGAGGGTTAATTACTTATCTGTATCTCTTTGGAAGTTTGGTACCTTAGAATACCCTGTGTCTTTAAAGCATACAACTTTAACCAACGATGGTGATCCACTTTACTATCAGAGTTGATGCATTACTCAATACATTAAGCTTGATTCCAAACCAAAAGTTGCATTTTTATACCATTCTGAATTTACACGCAATCTAGAATCCACCGAGAAGCCAGCCCCCTTCCTTCTCCCTGAGGTGGGGTCCCGGACTCACCTTCAGCAGACAGCCTCCAGAAGCTGGGGGCGTCCTCGGTGGGCTTGGCCCCCTCCGGTAGCTCCAGGCTGAGCTCCAGGCTGAGCCTCTGCCCCAGGGCCACCTCCACCGGGGCCAGCTTGATGTGGGGGGCCGATTTGGGCAGCGTGGGGGCTCTGGTGCTCGGCGCTCCGGGCTGGGCACGCGGGGGCCCCGAGTCGGTGACGTCGGGAAGGGAGATGGGGAACTGGGGAGGAGGGGATGGAGGGTTAGGACGGGGAGCAGGTTATGATGCATCTACAGCTTATAAGGGCGGGGCATGAGCACCAGGAGGGCTTTGATTGGATGCTTCAAGTTTCAAGCGAACTTTATTTATAAAGCGCCATGAAAAAAGAAACAGGGTCTTATTTATAACGGTTGCTTGCACACAAAACGTGCCTGAAAGAGGCGATGGCCACTTCCCATGCAAAATGTGTTATGTATAAAAACAATCTTGAACGTGGTCTCCTGTACGTTGACTCTGACACAGGCGTACATACACATTGGAGATGCAGATGGTGAGGTGGTAAATTGAAAGCCAGTTAGTATAATTAACTCAAAATCACGTATCATTTATTGGATTTCTATAGCACTTCACTAGGTATCCAAAGCACTTTACATAGTGTTAAAGTGTGTGTGTGTGTGTGTGTGTGTGTGTGTGTGTGTGTGTGTGTGTGTGTGTGTGTGTGTGTGTGTGTGTGTGTGTGTGTGTGTGTGTGTGTGTCTGTGTGTGTGCGTGTGCGTGTGCGTGTGTTAATGGATGACATGTCCTTGTATAATGTCGCCTCATCCACATTTAATTCAACTCAATATCAAATGGAAATTTTAGATCCACGTCATTATAACAATCAGCGTTATTTGTACGTGCGCGTTTACTGAGCCATAGCTACTCAGCACCTTGGTGAAGACACTGCTTTGGCCGAAACCTAAGCTTGAATCTTAACCCACAGTCGGTTCCATATTTCCTCAGCACTATCCTAACATCATTCTCCCCATCCCAGGAGTGCAGAGATTGACATCCTTTGTAGAAGCCAAGCATTACTTTGATTATGAGCATCAAATAGCTCCAAAGCAATCCACAAAATAGCGCTAACATCCTTCTCAGAGCCCTGGAGCCCTGGTGCCCCCTGCTAGGTCTGCTGACCCCCGACCCCAGATAAGCGCTTGAAGATGAGTGAGTGACTGGACATATAATATAGCCCTTTGTGGTCGCTGCAGTGAAGCCGCCTGGGCTGTCTGTCGCGGGCACACCGCTCAGCCCAGCAGCAGCTGGGCTGAGCGGTGGTGGTGCTGGGCCCCCCCCCCCCCCACGCCCGCTGCCTTTTTCTTTTGTTTGGGACCACACCGCCGTGGCCAGCAAACAACATTTGCTTTCCGTCCTCCACCCACAAGAACCTCGGTTACATAAACACCCTTCTCTGGGCGGTGAACGTGGCTCTCCACAAGGCACCGTTGATCAGCTGGCTCATGGACACGCAGCCACATTAACATGGTGTTTTACCTTGTCCATTAACGGCTGGGTTTGGACGTGTAGGCAGCAGACCACGAGGCCGGTCCACGTGCACACAGTTCCAGGTGGACGGTGATTTACAAAGGGAAAATTGCCTGCAGGTGTGCATAGGCCGGGTTTTATAAGTCCGGATTCTTTTGTGCGCATGCCAGTTTTTGCTTTGGAGCGCACGTACACTTTTAATATGGATCCTATGTTTTATAAATGAGAGGGTTGGTGCCAAAGTGCTGTACGGATTATTTTACAGATCACACACAAACAATACACATGCAGAGAGATTGGGGAAAACTGACATTCAACACGTACGGAAAATGCTAAAAACAATAAAAAAAGAAACAAAGTGCACACACAAAACACTAAAAACAAGCGCAGTAGGCGAATGATTCTAAATACTTTTGCAGTCTATTTTTAGAAACCCCAACTGGGCAGACTGAGGATAGTACTGAGCGAGTAGCGCTACGGGAAAGATGTTTAAAACCATTCCCTCACACACACAGAACCACAGGAACCCACCAGGGAGAGAGTGTGTGTGTCCAGGTCCAGCACGGTGATGCGGTGGTTGTTGGTGTCGGCGACGTAGAGCACCCGCCCCCCCGGCCCGACACACAGCCCCCCCGGCTCGTTGAAGCACGACTCGGAGAACGCCGGCCCCACCTGGTCCCCACACTGCCCGGTCCCCGCCAGCGTCCGGCACTGCCGGCTCTTGGGGTCCACCACCTTAATCTGGACACACACACACACACACACACACACACACACACACACACACACACACACACACACACACACACACACACACACACACACACACACACACACACACACACACACACACACACATTGGTAGCTTGAAGAAGCTTTGCTTGGGGTGCGACTCCTAGCGTGCGGCGGGGCTACCTTGTGGTTGTAGGAGTCGGCCACGTACAGCAGGCTGCGCTGCGGCGCCCAGGCCACACCCAGCGGGTGCTGCAGCTTGGCGTCCACCGCCTTCCCATCCACGTCCCCGAACGCAAACAGGTTCTGGAGGAGGGGGGGGAGGGGGGAGATGAGGGGGGAGGAGAGTGAGGCAGGGGGGAGGAGAGTGAGGCAGGGGGGAGGAGAGTGAGGGGGGGGGGGGAGTGAGGGGGGGAGGAGAGTGAGGGGGGGAGAGTGAGAGGGGGGGGAGAGTGAGAGGGGGAGGGGAGTGAGGGGGGGGAGAGTGAGAGGGGGGGGAGAGTGAGAGGGGGAGGGGAGTGAGGGGGGGAGGAGAGTGAGGGGGGGGAGAGTGAGGGGGGGAGGAGAGTGATGGGATGGAGAGAGGGAGAAAGAGAGGGAGGGATGGAAGAGTGAGGAGAGGGAGTTGGAAAGAGGAGAACGTAAAGAAAATAAATTAAATAATATTTGTAACAATATAATGAATCAATATAAAATGCTGTTATGGCGATGAAATAAAGCATTTCCTTTACATAGTATACATTTTCTAGATTTGATTATTGTTCCATTCTTATGCAAATTGATTTGGCAGGAATTCCCCTCCTACCCCGCCCGGAATGGACCAGGGAAAACTTTTCCGTCTTTTCTAAATCTGGGTTTACGCTTAAAATGCTGAATCGTATCGCCATCGGGTTCTCCACCAGGGGAGTCCCAAACCGCTTCTTTGTAAATCCACGTACAAAAAACCACGTCCTCATATAGGAGGCACGAGCTTAATCTAGCGTTTGCTAGCATTGACAATTGAAGCGTTTCCCTGGCGATTTAACAAACAAAACCGCTCATTAGCCGCACTGCTCCCCGTCTCCAGTGGAGCTGAGGGGCTTGTTATACAGTGGTCTTGTTATTCTACGAGTTGCCACGTTCCCACGGCAGCCCGCCTTGTTGTGAGTGTTTCTCTCGTTCATTCCTACAGTGTTATCCCAGCGGTCTGTTTCCCTAACCTCGCCAGTTGGCCTCCTAGCGTCCTGCTCTCTGCCAGGTTCTGCTCTCTTCAAGTCAGTCCAACTGCCCGCACGTCTCCTGTGCTCTAATCTCCTCGATGGAGCCGGAGCTCTCTCCATCTCCCTCGCTCTCTGCATTCCTGACAATCAGACCCAGCCGCCACGACCACATCACAATCAAACCGATACGGATTCATGACCTGAACACAAACCACAACCAACCCACAAAGCTAAACCCGCAAATCGGGCACTTCAAAACCAAAACCCAGATCAAACGGTAACAAAACCAAAAACCGAACAAACGGTTACAAAACCATGACCAAACCACGATCCAAAATTAAGTGTAACAAAACTAAATCACAAACCCGATGAGGCGGTTATAAAACCAAAACCAAACCAGACCAGACCACAAACCCAAACAAAGGTTGCTTTGTGCAGCACCAGACCTCCCACATCCACTGCAGGCCTCCCCTTCCTCAGTGCTCCCTTGATACGTCGCGCTGGATTCATAAAGCTAAAGGACTGAATCATAAACATAACCCCCCCCTAGTAGAACTCTCACCCACCCACCCTGGGGTCCCCCTCCCCCCCAAATATAACCCTCACCCACCATGGGGTCCCCCTCCCCCCCAAAGAGAACCCTCACCCACCATGGGGTCCCGCTCCCCCCCGACCAGCGCCTTCACTGCCCCGTCCCCCAGGGCCACGCTGCGCACGCTGCTGCTCTCGCTGTCGGCCACGAACAGGCAGCTCCAGGGGCCCCCGGGGGCCAGCGCCAGGCCCGAGGGCTGGGCGAAGCCCGCCTTGTGGGGGTACGCGTTGTTGCGGTTCTCCTCACTGCCGCTGCCCGCCCAGCGCACACACGTCCCCGCCTTGGAGGGGCTAGAGGGGGGGGGGGGGGGGGGGGAGACAGAGTTGAGGGGGGTACACAACTATACTAGCCGCGTTTACATGGACACATCTATTCCGCATAGATTTCTATGCGGAACAGAAAATGATCATATATACGCCTCATTCGGAATACAATTATCTGTTTGGCAGAGAGTTCTATGCCGAATAGAAGAGGTGGTGCAGTCCGTTTTAATCGACATGTATACACTTATTCCGAACAGATTGGGGTTTAACTTAGAGCAGCTGCAGTAGTTCGCAATTGGTCCACTGAGCTCCGTCGGTACTTTTATGCACACCGAACTTCACCGCTGTCAAGGAAAGTGGATTCATTGCCTGATTCACGTCTTTGTTACCACTCCGTTAGTAGTCCGGTAAGCGTGTCCGGTTGCTAAGCGACGGGACATTGGTGTTTATTAATGACGTGTTCGCGTATCGTAGTGTCCGCGCTCGTCCGAGATAACCGTATATGAGTAGGCTACTACTAGTACTTTTGCAGGCTGATCTTAAAATACTTCTCAATTTAGAGAGACCACTCTCTCCCACCAGTCTTGGCTGCGGACTCGCATTCAAATTCCTCTTGTTTGCGGCGGAGGTGGGGGTAAATATAAAGATCGGACGTAGCTGTGCTGTGCTCCTCCTTAATTGAAGGAGCAGGCAGAGAAAAGCTCTCTCCTGCTGTGCTTTCATTAAAATCTAATTCACAATGCCAAATAGTGATAAGACGTCCGTTATGTCGCCGCCGGTCCAGAGATGTGTCAGGTGTGCGCGAGAGACATAAAGGACCCTTTTGTTACTGCCATGTATACAGCACATTCGGATCACATATTAGGAACAGATCTATTCCGCATAGAAATCTATGAGGATCAGATGTGCCATGTAAACGCGGCTAGTGTATATGCTGTAGTACAGTATAGTACATATAGCGATAGAGTACAGTACAGTATTACAGCACATTATAGACTAGAGTAGGAGTACAACATAGTGCAGTGTGCAGAGTAGGATTTGTGATGGGACACTGTGCTGTCACAAGGTTCTTGGTTCAGAGCCCAGTGTCTGTAACCTACCTTGAGGCCGCCTCGAGCAAGATGCTTTAACCCCTCTAACCTGCTCCTTAATGACCCGAAATCACCTCAAATGTACCTTTACTTCTCTAGTACTTTCCCCCTCCTGCACAGTACACTGTATACATACAGGGTACTAGTACAGCGTGGAGGCTCTTTCCCCGTGTGTCGACGCATCCTCACGACGATGACAGTAGAACCAAAACATGTGTTTGTGTTTCCATTGGGACTAAAGAGAAAAAAGCCCCCTTAAGGATTAAGGTCTGTGCGAATCATATTGTCATCATCCAGGGCCCCGATAGCTCAAGTAATAAGAAGGATCAAGATCTTCTGACTTTTTTTTTTCTTCCACAAATCAATCACTTTGACATCACACTACATTGCATAGTGTGCTTGCGTGTGGTGGCCTTGACAGCTGACTTTCCTGCATTATAATCGTTACAATTAATTAATTAACCAAGGAGACGGGTGATCATTAGATCGTTCTACTGACCAAACGACTCGATTGGAACAGAAAAATAATGTACAACGTATGAGGGATGAATTGTATCCAACGTTTCTGGAGCGGCTGGTAATTAGCTTGACGTTTTTACTAATTAGTCAATCAGCAGATAGATTCATCTACTCAATTTAATCAATTAAGTGCGTTCAGATCAATGTCACTGAGGAGGGCGCGGTCAGGAAGCCCCCCTGAATAACGGACCTTCGGACAGAACAACGTGAACCTAAGAAATCAAACGGGAGAATAATGAATCAAACGGGTTAAGGGACGCAGGGCCCAGCCGAGCTGCACTGAGCGGGGTTATTATGGGGTGTGAAGCGTCTGGTCTCCCACCTTCCCTTTGGCAGCGCTCCGTCCCCCAGGAACAGAGCCCAGATCTGGTGGCAGCCTGCCATGGCAACCCACAGCACGTTCCACTCCATACCGCCTGAACACACACGCACAACAAACAACAAAAATATTACACACACAAATTAAACACAAAAATAACACACACACACACACACACGAACACACACACACACACACACGAACACACACACACACACACACACACACACGAACACACACACACACACACACACACACACACACACACACACACGAACACACACACACACAGTGAGTCCATGCTGAAGGTGGATTGAAGTTGTTATGTCATCCATTCAGACTGACTGGATTCAAACAAGCCGATGAATGACTTCAGACACATAAGTCGTCAATGCCAAGATACCGTGCGGTAATATCCCGGATAGAACATCATGAGTCACTTCCGCAAAAGGGTCTCCGATGGGGAAGAGTGCCGCACTGGCAGTAGTGAGACCTCACACACCGCATGCAGCGCCTGGGATCGATTGATTTGATGGTTCAAAACCCGTACACACATTTGAAGCTAAAGTAAGACATCTACGACGATCAAGGTCAACACAAATAAACGTTACACTTAAGCAATGAGGCATCTGTTTTTGTTTTGTTCATCGCAATATGAAACAAAGGAAGAGAAAGAGAGCGAGAGCGAGAGAGAGTGAGAGGGAGCAGATGACCGCAGTGACGAACACAGTGAACAGAGACAGCGTTTGTTGATACCAAGTCTTACACAAGCTTTTAACAGACTGATAAAGAAAACAGTCACGGCTCCCCCCCCCCCCCCCCCAATACTGCTGAGTAACAACAGACTGATAAGGCTCCGGAACATTAAAATATAAGGAAAAAAAGGGACTTGCCCTGGGTCAAAATAATAAAAGCTTAATATCAGCCGTTCTGCTTCCTTTGAGGTTAAATCAGGAGCAGGAGATTGCAATATAAGATTAATAATTACTTTCATACGACATGACCAAGAGATCCTGAGGAGAGTGGGCTCCTTATAATTCTGACGGCTCCTTGCCTCTTTCCCAAAGCTAAATGGACGAGTGAAAAAGAAGTTAGCGAGTGAAAAAATTAATCCTTTTGTCTTTTAATCCCTTTTTGGAGCTTTGAAGACCACATGAGCCACTTTCAGTTCATACGTCTAAGACTCCCTTTAAACAAAAAAGAAAAATTCATTAAAAAAAACCCACTAATTGGTCTTTAAGCGCAGATTGCGATCGCGGTAACTGTCGGCTAGCATTCATGGGAACGACGACAGATTGGGAACCGATATCGGTCAGCTTAGTCTCAGGCTGCGTTTGAGACGACCGGCTCTTCTGAAGGATTGGACTGTGATCTTATAGGAGTTGGATGCAAGCTCCAACTTTTTCCTACTGTATGATTTTAACCTTTCAATATCAGATCAGTGGTTCCCATTTGTTTTGTGGGACTAAGTACGGTGCTCGAGCCGTTGTTGAACAAACAGCGTATCCAAAAAGGCTTCGCAAATTCCAAAAACACTAGCACATTAATGGGAAACAAAAACTCTGAAAGACAAAGGCAAAAGCCAGGACGCAAACGCAAAAGCCAAACCAGTAATGCAAAGGCCAAGGTATTGCCGGCGGATTATTATTATATACTGCAGGCATTCAGTGTAGAATGTGGATAGCCTTGCTTAGCCTTGACATTTGGAAGAGGAAAGTTCTTGAAAAGTTTGAATGGATTCCAATGTAAGGCTATTGTCGTTTTTGTGGTTTATCCACAATATTCACTGTTTGAGTAAATAATAATAGTCCCCCGTCAATAAAAGATGCCCTTTGTGTTTTCCCTTAATGCGCTTGTGTTTCCAAGTCACACCATGATCCATGCGATGAGACAAAATTAAGCTCTTACGTAGAATGGGTCAATAATGCATAGTTTTTTTTAATGTAGCATACATTGATGGCAGATCTCAACTGTGGCAAATCATATTTTGTATATCATATACATAAATCATGTATTTATTTTCTGCATTTTATACGCTATCTGTAGCTGGTGGCAAAAAAACATAGGTTTTTCATACATTTTGTGAAAAATCCATAATAACCACAAGGTTAACATAAGTGCTGTTTAGCTCACATTTAACTAGTCAGTTTGCCTGAATCATGTTCTGACTTACATTGAGGATCATGAGAGTGAGAAAATGTCAACATCCTCGTTATTATTATCTTTTTTATACCTACTCATAACCCTACCCAAACTAATCACTTGAAACTAACAGTACAATAATAAATTAAAAAGCCTGCCAAAACATCACAAAACCTTTGCTACCCTCTCTAAAATTCCTCTCTATTCCATAGGAATTGTATATGATGATATGATATAATTATATATATCATTGAATAAGTAAATAAATAATATAAACAACATTTTCACGTCTTACCCGCGGTTCCCAGGCACACATCCCAAGGAGAGCTGATTGGCTGCTGGGGTCCCATGGCTCCGCCTTCTTTGTCGGTTCCCTGAGTGCCGTCCCCAGCTATGGTGGTGACTCTCCCCGTCAACAGGTCAATCTAGAACACACACACAGACACATTGTTATAACCCACCGTCATCTGCCTGTTATATCAACGGCCCCTAGAAGGTATGCACAAGCCTCACAGTAAGAAGTAGTAATTCCCACATCGCTACATCTCTCGCTACTACCCTTCTACTGGTCTAATGTGACACGCCATGTTAGGTGATTAAGCACCATCTTATGTTATCTAAAATAAATCTTAAAAGCTATTTATTTTTATAATGAAAATGCATAATTAAATATAGCTTGTATGTCAGCAATCTTCCAGGACCCCCATATGCAAATAAGGAGTCCCAGAGTAAGCTCTCGACCCAGTGGTTGGGAACCACTAATGCGAGTTCAGGAGGCTGCTGATTGGCTGACCTTGCGGATCAGGTGGTTCTCGGTGTCTGCCACGTACACCAGGTCGCCCCTCATGGCCACGCCCTGCGGTGCATAGAAGGTCGCCTCCGACAGGTCGCCGTCACGCCTCCCGCTCCCCGGACCTGTGACATAGCAGATGTGAGCGGCACCCTGAAGCATGCGGGATTTGTGTGGCAATCACATCGATGACCTGAGGGGAGCACTGCACTGTGCAGCCTCTTTGTGGAAGGCCAGAGTAACCAGAGCAGTGTGAATCGCCTTCCTACTGTGTCAAGTCAACAATAGAACATCTATATCTAAACATACAATTAAGTAGGGGGGCTTTTTTTGAGTTTAACGGGTTTGCAACACGGCGACACGAGGCGCTCAGTTATGCAGTCAGCAAAACACTTCCCATTGATAAAAATGACCACGGTACATAACCGCCCCTCTGCTGTTATGAAGCCTTCAGGGCATTATCCGTTCAATCAGCGACCGCATGCACACAGCTGACACGCAGCACAGCCCATCGCGTTTGCAAAAACAGAAAATGCCGTGGCAACATTAACTTGACATGAACTGACTTGAATTTATGATTAGGCTTATCTCCATATGTTGTTGCATATGTGATGCAAAAGGTACAACAAAGGTGCTATCAAAGGAATTATTTGACAGCAGGATCAGACTGAACAAAAAGCAGTAAAAGGAAGGCAAGCATCCAAAAGAACACGAGCACCAATAAAATACCTTCTTATACATAAATAACCAGCCTACATTTTGTCTTTATTAAAAACGAACAAAAGTACATTGAGTACTGTACATATTTCTTGGGACATTCTCGAAAAGACAGAACCTGTCGTTTTTAGGCATCTAGCAGGACGTCTGGAGTGACCCCAACCCCTTGACCCCTGACCCTGACCCCCTACCTCCCACGGTGTGCAGCAGCCTCCCCGTGGACGACACCACCAGGATCCGGTGGTGCCCGGTATCGGCGATGGCCAGCCTCTTCCCGTCGTGGTCGCCACCGCCGTCGTCCACGGCGACCTTCCCCGGGAAGGAGAGGAGCGTGGGCGGCAGGGAGTCCCGGTACAGCTTCAGCCCCACGCCCTGCGGCGTCAGCAGCCCCCGCTCGCCGTAGTACCGCAGGGCGGCGCCCGCCAGGAGGGGCAGCCGCTGGCGGTGGCCCTCGCCCACCAGGGAGAAGAGCAGGTTCCCCCGGGGCCCCAGCAGCACCAGGGTGGGCCAGCAGGTCACCTCCAGGTCGCTCCACAGCCGCGCCTCGCCGTCGTTCACCACCGGGTGGCGGATGTCGTAGCGCAGCACGGCACTGCGCACGTTGTCCAGCACCTGGAGGAGGAGGGGGAGGAGGAGGAGGAGGAAGAGGGGGAGGGGGAGGAGCAGGAGGAGGAGGAGGAGCAGGAGGAGGAGGAGGGGGAGGAGGAGGAGGAGCGGGAGAAGGAGCAGGAGGGGGAGGAGGAGCAGGAGAAGGTGGAGGAGGGGGAGGAGGAGGAGGAGCAGGAGGAGGAGGAGGAGGAGTGGGAGAAGGAGCAGGAGGAGGAGGAGGAGCAGGAGGGGGAGGAGGAGCAGGAGAAGGTGGAGGAGGGGGAGGAGCAGGAGGGGGAGGAGGAGGAGGAGGAGGAGGAGGAGGAGGGGGAGGAGGAGAAGCAGGGGGAGGAGGAGGTGGAGGAGTGGGAGCAGGAGGAGGAGGAGGAAGAGGAGGGGGTGGAGGGGAGGAGGAGGAGGAAGAGCAGGAGGAGGAGCAGGAGGAGGTGCAGGAGGAGGTGCAGGAGGAGGAGGAGGGGGAGGAGGAGGAGGGGGAGGAGGGGGAGGAGGGGGTGGAGGGGGAGGAGGAGGAAGAGCAGGAGGAGGGGGAGGAGGAGGGGGAGGGGGAGGGGGAGGAGGAGGAGGAGAAGGTGGAGGAGGAGGAGCAGGGGGGGGAGGAGGAAGGATGCAGGGTGAGGTGGAGGGGAAGGAGTTGAAAAGAAGGAGGGGGAGAAGGACGAGTAGCAGGAGAAAGGAAATGGAGAAAGAGTCAGGATGAAGGCGGAGGTGAAGGAGTTGAAAAGTAAGAGGGGGAAGAGGAAGAGGAGGAGGAAAAAAAGGAGGAGAAGGATTGGAAGAAGAAGAGGAGTGAAATGTAATGTCATTTTTTGTGCAGATATAAAAAACAAGGGTCTAAGCCGGCTTTCAAATAGTGCTGTTATTTTCAAGTACCCAGCGTGGGTTTAGGTAAAGTATCATTGAAACTGGTTTTACATTCATGGCTCACGACAAATCGGACACTTACCTTTTCATTTGGGAACTTGGCGGAGTGTACACCCACAATAACCAGCCCATCTAGAGGTGGATATCCCAGTGTATGGACGATAGGACAAAGCAGTGGATGGATGGGGAGACAAGCAGGATAAACAAACGTTAGCAGAGTGATTTAAAAGTTTGATAAAAAAATGCTCAAAGTTCAACTGCCCACTTTGACAACACATGAGTATATATTCCCTCCCTGTTCAAACAATTATCTGATAAAGAAATATTGGAACTCAGCCTGAGGCCACAACTGTGGTACTGGAAAGTGAACAAATTTATACTTTAATAACAAACGTATAGTAACAAATCAACGTCTGCTCTTTATCTTTGTTAATCAAAAAATACCAAAATAAATCTTTCTTCGGAGGAAACATGCATATAATTCATACCATTATTTGTATTTTTACATTGACTATTACATTTGACCCTTTGGCAGGTAAAAAAAAGCCTGGGTAATAAACAATCGCTTGTCTGGTAGATTTCCCCACACTGGAAGGTAAAAGGACAACATGATAACAGTTCATGTGACTGTAAAATGGTAACTTCAAAAAGGAAGAGGAGGGGGTGGAAGGAGAAGAAGGATGAAGAGAAAGGAGACGATGGAGAAAAGGGGGTGTAGGAAGAGAAGGAGGAAAAAAGGAGAAGGAATGGGAGGCAGAAGAGGAGTGAAATGTAACGTCGAGGGACAATGTGAATACATACAAGGCTCGCAATTCTTTTGTGCAGAGAGCAAATAAAAATACAAAAAACCAACGGCAAAGTGGCTGAAACTGCCAGTTCGCTAACCCAGGCTTCAATATGTCTTGTAGCAAGCAACAACAGTTTTGATACCCAGCTCAACCCTTTGCTAGATGTCATGATGCCCTCTCTTTTATTTAACCCACTGTCCTCTCCACAGAAGACAAAAATAAAATCAATCAGATAGTATATCAAAAAGAAAATGAAAAATCTCTCTGAGTGGCCATGGGGACAGAAATAGAGCCATACAAATACTGCCCATTCATCTCTGAAAACAGGATCCATGACATCACAACAGAAGCAACCGGGGAGATATTCGACAAACCTCCCCTGATTTGCACAGAGCACCAATGAGCTCTGTGATCCTCAGGGGCTACCCTAAACCTCCAGTCGGCTTTTCAGAAGAAACCCTCAGTCCTATCAAAACAGCAGGCTGATTTTAGTTATGGACCCAAGGAGCCAGATTGATCACACTGTGTGTCTGGGCCTGTGTGTGTGCCCGTT
Source organism: Gadus chalcogrammus (assembly GCF_026213295.1). Taxonomy (NCBI): domain Eukaryota; kingdom Metazoa; phylum Chordata; class Actinopteri; order Gadiformes; family Gadidae; genus Gadus; species Gadus chalcogrammus. The sequence continues at coordinate 16,211,683 of NC_079429.1, forward strand.
GAAGGCGGCAAGCCTTACATAAGTGCCCCTTGATGGGCAAACCTTATGCAACGGTGTTACTAAGGAGAGCTTCATGTTCCATGCATTGTTCCCATCCCCCCTACTTATTCATCTTAATCTACCTAGTTTCAATAATGCACCAGAATCTTGAATAATGTCTACTCTCAAGTGTACATCTTCATTCTATTTACATTGTAACGGCTTGTTGTGTATATGGATTCTTTATTTAATATCTATCTTATTTGACATGTGTATCTTCTCTTTATATAAATGCATTCAATTTACCATCCATTTTGAGTTACGTAATACCAGAATGAGTTTGCACTGTCCGAGTGCTGCTCCTACACAAAAAACAGAGCTTTGAAACTCAGCCACAAAAATTACAGACCAAGAGTGCAACTCATTTGTTCAATTCATCCCCCATATTAAATTATACCTCTATCCAACCAAAGATCTTGAATGATATTGAATCACCCTACGTCGTTGTTTGGTTGAACTCAAGTCTGAGTGGGCAACATAACATAATAATAGTTACAGTCCTCCTGATCCAATTATCTAAAAGAATGCGGAGGACATGTCTGAAAACGGCTATAAAGTAATTACTTTATTATTAAATCATACAAGTCTGTTAGTGTAGTGTTTCCCCAACCTTTTTTTCTGGGGACCCATTTTTTTAAAATTACAAACCATCGTGACCCAATACACAATAGGCCTTATCTATAAAATCGTGAGGAGAACAAATTTGAGCATAAATTAACAATCCTGAACGTTTTCATTGCCAATTCCGCATCCCCTTATATATGAACTTAAACCATGGAAGTAAATCTGTGCCATCGGATTTTGAAAATAAAAAGCCATTGAATTCTAAGCACTGAATATGTATGTATTGAAATAACGGGTCTGGATTTTTTGCCTATGAATTTAACTCAATCAATCATATTCAGCTTTATTTTTCAATGTTAAAAAATCAAAATCAAATACGTTAAAAAATTCTATGTAAATATTTTCAACTCCGGGGTATTCTTTTTGTGACACAGAATGCACGTTAAGTGGCTGGAGCAAAACGGTTGATATGCCTCTGTGGTGGCATAACAAGAGCGCAACGAGCGCGCAGAGCCAACACTATTCCGCACCGACTGACATGATACAGAAATGAGGATGAAATCCACCCAAGTCACTGCAATCACACACACACACACACACACACACACACACACACACACACACACACACACACACACACACACACACACACACACACACACACACACACACACACACACACACACACACACACACACACACACACACAGGCATTAGTTTGTTTACTTTATACTGCAGTAAAAAAAACTAAAAACGGTGTGCAGTATAACAAAAACATAAATAAAACATATGATCCCCCCCCGCTCGCCTTGTTATTAAATGTGCTTAATAAATACATTTGATTTGATTTGATTAGCATTTTACAACCGATACAATGGATGAGCGTTTAGTAAGGTCCACCACCATTGCTTCTCTCCCCATAAAAAGCTAGTCAGTGTTCAATGACGTTGATTTACCTTTGAGCATTTCCTATTATAGGCTACTGTGTAAAACGCTGTTTAAAATTAACGTTTGTATCCAGAAGGCAGAATCGAGTGACGCTCTTATTCCCGCTCTCCTTGCTTGACCGCGATCTAGCATCTAGGATTGATTGCTCTTCCTTGGGTCCCCGGATGTTAACACTGAATTTTCCGACATTGAATTTTGCAGCTGAATTTGGCATGTTGAATTTGGGGACGTTGAAAATATTTACGTTGAATTTTTTAACGTTGAATATTTGATTTTGAATTTTTAACATTGAAAAATAAAGCTGAATAGGATTTATTGAACATTTGAAGAGTTAAATTCATAGACAAAAAATCCAGTGCAAATATTCAGTGCTTAGAATTCAATGGCTTTTTATTTTCAAAATCCTTTGGTTCCATATTAGACCAGCCATTTCGAAGAGATGAATCACAACTTAATTTGATGCACTTGCTATTGAAAACATAAAACAAGTATTAAATACTTTATAAATGAGACCAAAGAAATGCGTTTAGGCGGAGTTAACATCTCCTTGTTTTGGCTATCTCATTGTTTTTATTTCCTCTCATCAGTAAAACAAAAACAATGTACATTAGCCTTTCAACTAGATTCAATGTTAAAGGTAAAATTATCAGAACAATACAAACATTCAGTACTATCAAAAAACATGCTTCTTGTTGAAAGTTTTTTCAAATGTTAATGTGTAAAAAAAAAAAAATATATATATATTTTGTTATAAAAAAAAAATACATTTATTATACCCAATTCAGATATCCCGCAACCCACATGTGGGTCGCGACCCAGTCTTTGGGAAAGACTGTGTTAGTGTATGAATCTGTATGACTTAGGCCAGTAAAAGCTGAGCTGATTACCCACTGCTATTGTTCCTGCTGTCAGACTTACAAGTTGGGTACAGACTTTAGCAAGAGTGTGTTTGCCATTGTCATGCTTTTGAAATATACAACTTTAGGGAGGGTTCAATTTTCATTTTAACTTAAAAATCCACTCTATTATTACTACACAAGCATAGTCAAATCGATATGGTACACAGATACACAAATAGATATATGTAGGTAACAAAAGTGCTGAGGTTATAAGGGACTTATTATTATATTATTCTCCAACCTAACATCCTCTTTGTGCAGCAAGTACCACAGACAAAATCATGAATAGAGGATTCACGTCACTTATTTGAGTAAATCCGAAATAGCGCTAGGCAACACTGACGCCGTCAGAAAGAAAGTGCCAACACCGCCATACTGCGTTACTATTTGCTTCCTGTAAAACCCAGCCAGCAGGCTTGGTACCAGCACAGATTGGGAGGATGCTGGGGTAGGGAGATGAGGGCAGGGTGGTGGGTTGGGATGGGGTGACCATGGCTCTCACACCTCATTGGGCACAGCAGCAAACAGAATGTACCGGCAGTTGTGCCAAAGATAAGGCTAGATAATGTTTAGTGTTGCTGCGCCTGCAAGCTGCTTTCGTGTCCTTACAGTGTGTTCTGCGTATATTTTGCTGTGGGTGTGTATGTGCATTGGATGTAGTGTATGTTGTATGGGTATGATAGTGTGAAAATGTCTATGGTGTGTAAGGGTCTTAGTGTACATGAGGCCTGTACGATTCTTTGTGTTTAAATGGTGTGTATGTCTTGATCTTTAAGTGTATCAGCAGGAGCATGTTGGTTGGTGTGTGGAAATGGTGTGTCTGTCTTTATGTGTAAGTGTGTTAGCCAGTGTTTGTGGTGTGTCAGTGTCTCGTGTAGGTGTCATCTAGTGTAAGCATGCTGGCTGGGGCGTACGTGTGTGTGTGTGTGTGTGTGTGTGTGTGTGTGTGTGTGTGTGGCGACTGGAAAGAAGACAGAGCTATGATGTTGCGTCAGCGGCCCCTTTCAAAGAGATTACGGATAGTGGCATTCGCCAAGTCCTTCGCCAGGTTACGGGATTACAATACGATGCTCAATGCTTTATTTATTGTTGATGCAATATGGTTGTATTCAAACATCGTATACAATTGTAGACTTGAATTTGTCAGCGTATTTATGCGATCGTTTCATTGTGCGTAACTGGCTGTGTGTGCTATTATCTGCATTTTGAATACAAATGAAACAGTACATTTGTTTAGTTTATGGTCTATTGGGTACTTCATGTTTTTCTTTAATATTCATTGCCTGTTGATTATACCGTCAATATCTTGCAGAATGAACGACATTACAGGAGGTGAGTTCAGTACTATGGAGACACGATGAACTCGTTACAAAACCATACCACTATCACTTTCAATCAAACCGCCAGAGTGTGCTTTGAGTTAACGAGGTATTATAATAACCATGGGAGGGTGCAGGGTTACAAAGTGGACCTAATGAGAGATTCAATGTATGCTAGCGGGTTCACTTTGCAGCAGAGGTAAAGAGTTCCTCAGGGGGCCTGGAGGAGACGCCGGCTGCTGTTCTCAGCCCTCTGGGTCACTGGGTGCATATGCTCGTGTGAACACACATTCCAGTGATGCTTTATAGAACAGAGTGCCCTCGATGATATCAAACGCAAAACCCCTGCACAGTAACAGCCAACAGTGAAGCGTCACCTGACACGAAGCAACCAATGGACGAACAATGGAGCCAAGGTTGGCCAATTTAGTGGTTGGTACAGGTAGTTATGGACACATAACTACCGTGCAGGTATACCGGTATGATTGACAAAACAATGTTTGAGTTTTCAGAAATACATTTATAAAATGTATTTATTTATTAATTATAAGAGAACATGATTCCAAGAAAAGGTTGTCTAAAATATTTGGGACTAAAGAAAGTGTGCGTTTAGCTGAACTTAAAGTACAATCCTGTTGGGTTGTTCAACCTTTTTATTCCAAATTGGTCCAAATTTGGGTAAAGCTCCTCTCACCCATTTGCAAAAAAATCTTAAGGCATATAAACACATGAGGAAGCAGATAGATTCTCAACTGTTGGTATATCATGAGTAAGTAAGTAAGTAAGTAAGCTTTATTTGTACAGCGCCTTTCACAGACCAGGGTCACAAAGCGCTTCACAGTTAAAACAAAAACAATAACAATACACAGTTAAGAAGTACATACAAATTTAAGTTTAAAAGGCCAAGACAACTAGGTGACAAACATAGCAGCCCCAAGACAGCTAAGCAAAAGCATGAGCAAACAAATAGGTCTTTAGTTGCTTTTTGAAGGAGTCAACAGACTCCATCGAACGCAGAGAGAGCGGAAGATCGTTCCAGAGCCTGGGAGCAACAGCCTGGAAGGATCTGTCTCCTCTGGTCCGGAAACGAGTGTGTGGCAACGTCAACAGATTCTGATCCACAGACCTCAGAGCCCGAGTTGGGGTGTAAGGCTGGATCAGATCACTGATGTAAGGCGGAGCATAACCATTGTTAGCTCAACAAAATACTTTTTGTCATCAAAGTTGTGTTTGATCGCATAAACCACCTGCACAGACAATCCAGGATCGTGCAATATTTTGCAACTGAACATGGTGTTTATAATAATTGCATAGAGGAGGCCGTTTCAGAGGAAAAATTGCCTTCAATGAGACATCTGGTGGCCAAATGCTGCAATTGCGATTGTTCGGCTTGAAGTCATTCTATTCTAATCGCCCTGACTTTTCAATAAAGGGGTCAAGTTTCAAAATTGTACAATGGGTTTTCAAGGTATCTACCTGTTCGTGCCTCAAAGTTTATATTGTCAATTATTGCATTGGATTCATTGATATAATTCAAGATTTTGCCTAAACCTACCTCTACTTAAACCTCTCCATCTTTGCTCTACCTCACTTTATTGGCATCAAATATTGACCCAGGTACTCATCAGATGTTGTGCTATGGCCCCATAGCACTATAGGGCTTACAACTGATTGTTCACTAGGTGGAATTCAATCTGAAACACGATATTTATTTCCGGCGAAATACAATCTTCCACTCATGCTGTGTTGTCACATTATTCACTCTAACCACCTCATTGGATATTTCACTTGCACAACAATCTATATTCCTTTTTGTACCAAGATAACATATTAAAGCCTTTGCAGTTGTGGAGATATACTCTAACTTTGGGTATGTTAGTTTCAGGAATATAATCTGAAATAGGCCAAGTGGTGATGAAGTTAACCCCGACCTACCCGTGACAGAGTGAGTGTTCTCCAGGCGGTGCAGGTCAGGCAGGATGTGCATGCAGTTGATGCAGCAGTACGTGAAGAAGTCCAGGACCACCACCTTCCCGGACAGCTCCTTCTCCAAAGAAAGCGGCCCCTCTGTGTTCAACCATTCCAGGCCTGCAGAGAGAGGGGTAGGGGGGGGGGATTAGCATATTTTTGATGCATTGGTGCATTTTATTTACCCAACGAAGATAGTGACTGATGTGCTGGAACATAAACATGTATTTTTTATGTCGGGACAAACACAACAAGAGGTTTTTTTATATGTGAAAGCTACGGATATATGCTGCAATCAAAAATTAACCCAAAACCCAAATCTTTGGTTATGCTGGTTCGAAGCTTCATGACAGTGGGGCAATCCACACTGTTGATAAAGTTGACCAATCGAACGAAACTTTGAACACAAAGTATGCACACAGGAATCACTATAATATAAAAGGTCTATATTATTTTATATATTGTTTACATTTAAATAAGTTGATGAAGTCCACTGTGATCCAGAGTCCACTAGCCTATATGTTTACTGTCACCCATGAGCAGCACTGTTGATGTGAGTAGCCAGCGGTCTTGTTGTGGTCTCCTACCTGGCTGGAAATCGGATATCTTCAGATCTCCACTCTCTTCTAACTTATTCAGATATTCACAGACGATCTTTTCTTTCTCTGTTTGAGTTGTGGCCTCCGTCAGGGCGGTGTCGAGCTGGGTCTGGAGAGGAAACAGATCAGACAGACTGCTCTGGGACGCCATCGTCTCACTACCAGAAGAGGAGCAGGGCGGGTAGAGACATCACAGTGATTCACCTATGTGATTTCGCTAAAATAAGAATATCCGATTAAATATTACGCAGGACAAAGAACAAAATAGAAAAAAATCTAGATTTAAAAGCGTGATTATTTACACTGAATTTTAATTACGTTATTTTTTAGTTTTATTTAGGATTCAATAATTGACAAAAGTAAAAATTGTGACGAAAGTGGTTATGCTGTTCACTTCCTGTATTTACCTTTGACAGTCGCTCAGTGGCGCAAATGTTTTGATCGTGTAATTACCGTCTTATGAACGATAAATTCCGTTATAAATGTCGTATTATCACAGCGACGTCCGCGTCGAGGACCGCCGACCTTCCTCCGTGAAGCGGACACGATACGGAGCGTTTTAACACATAACGCGATGTTATTAAGAGGACATAGCCGCTCTACTACAGGGATTCCAGAGCCATCACAACAATCCAGGATCCTCTGGTCCCCAAATGCCCCACACAGACGATAGCGAAGATGACATCTGGGAATACAAACCCCTCAGGAAGAAAAAGAAGACTGCATCTGCAAGCCATTCCAAAAAAACCTCCAAGAAAAACAACTGTTCCTCAGCGAAGTCAGATGGCAGTATTAACAATGGACATGTCTCTCACACATCTATAAACATCACTGGGAGTATTAACAAAGGACATGTCCTTCACAAATCTGTTAACCACACTGGTAGTATTAGGAATCGAAATGTCCCTCACACATCTGTAAACAAATCTGGTAGTATAATGAATGGAAATGTCCCTCACACATCTGTAAACAACACTGGTAGTATTAGGAATGGAAATGTCCCTCACACATCGTTAAACCACCCTGTTAGTATTAGCCATGGAGATTTCTCTGTTATTAATCTTGGCCAAAGCGACCAAGAGGCTGCCACCGCGTCACATACTCTCTGCCCACATAGACCGGAGCCTACAGGTGATGGAGCTACAGAAAGTGATTTCTGTCCCATTTGTCAGATGCCCTTCTCCATCCTTGTGGGAAAGTCTGAAATAGGGCATGTGACAGAATGCCTTGACATCCCCAGGGACGATACCCTAGGTAAAGGCATGTTGATATCCATCTGGTTTTGTTATGTTTGAAATGAATGGTTATAGTATGCAAAACAAATGGTGTCAGTAAAGGTTGTTGAAGTAAACGTGTTATTTGCCTTGCCATTGTATGACTTTCTGTTTGTACACACAGCACATTGTTTTTTAATCTTTAAATATGGCCCAAATGTCATAACATTTTGATAATAATTGAATATACAGCCAGAATATTGTATCATATTTTACAAAATATACTCATATTAGTAATTATTTGTAGATCTCATATATTGTAATATTGCAACAAAAAATTAAATAAATAAAATAAAAAACTGGCAAGTTTATTTATAAAGCCCACTTAAACAGAACGGACATCCAGGGTGATTTTAGGGATCACAATTAAAGGACAATTAAGAAGGGAAGAAATGTTTTTCACCAATAACTAACTTTGCTTTGTAAACTTTCTACAGAATGCCCAGACGGTATCCAGTGTTCCTCCAACGTCCTGAACCACTACAGGAGATACAACCACACATTACTGGCCCAAAGTCGAGCCGCCAACGCCTCCGTCTTGTTCTCCCTCACTCAGGCAGGCGAGACCCCCCGTGGCTCGGGGGTCCGCTCCCCGTCCCCCTTGGAGAGCTCACAGGACATCTTTTCGTCCTCTCTGCCCAATCCCCGCTGCCATCTTGCCTCAACCCCGACTCGGTTGGCTTGTTCTCAGTCCAATACCACCGCTTCCCCGGTGGGTCGCCATCTTGCTTCAACGCCCACTCGGAACAGCCTTCTGCTGCTACGCTCCCCCCGTCCGGAGGACTTCAAGAAGAAGAAAGGATGGATGACACCGAAGGGGCCTAAAACTAAAGTGGCTGTGGAAAAAACGAAAACAACAGTGTCGTCAAGGCCCTGTGATGCGAACGGGCAGCCTGGAAGCCTGGAAGCTGAGAAACAGCCATACAAACCGGAAGTTTGTCCTTTCGACGACGAGTCAATCTCCTTCTCCCCTCTTTCAGAGCTGCCTGCTGAACTGGAGCTGGAGGACGAGGTGGAGGGAGTGGTTGAGGGGAGTGGGTTAAGAAAGGCTCTGTTTCCTCCGAGCCTCGCTGAGGAGAACGAGGACGAGAGCGAAGAGTCCCTGGAGCTGTTCAGTGACGACGACTTCCTCAACGACTTCCTCGATCACCTGGAGACGGACATGGCGCCCAAGGGCAGAGCAGAGCAAGCCAACTCTCCTGTCAACAGCACACAGGTGGAAGCAGTTTTCTCATTAGCAGAACCTTCCAATCAGCCATCACACACAGCAGCTGTTGGCGTCACTCCCACCTCCACACACAGAGAAATCCATGGAAATCCTGCTGCCACCAACGTCCAATCCCCTCAAAGCGTCGTTCTGGAACGTTTACGGCAAAGCCTCACCGGTTCTAACAGCTTGTTCTGCCAAAGCGTGAGCAACATCAACAACAATTACCCAACACTTGGCTCTTCTCAAACCGCCAGCTCAACGTCAACCCAAGCCATGGCCCCTCGGAAGCCCGCCCTGAGCCAGATGAAGGCCGGCCAGGGACCTGGCCTCAAGCAGACCGACATCGGGGTGTTCTTTGGGCTCAAGCCCCTGAAGGAGAAGCAAGGAGAGCCTGGGAGTGCATCGCAGGATCTAGAAGCTGCCACCACCACCGCCCCAGACGCCCCCACGTTTAATGGTGCTGGGATCCAGCGTGGGAGTACGAGGGGGAGACGGGGGCGGGGCAATAGGGGAGCCAGAAGTGGGGCAGCGGGTCCCACGGGTGCTCAGGCCGACGCAGGGACCGGCTCGGCCGAAGGTGGGGGTCCTGGTTCAGGTAGTGCCCAAGGGGAAGGTTCTAGAGGCGGGAGGGGGACAGGCAGGGGCAGGGGAAGGTGGAACAGGTGGGGAGCTGACGGGGACGGACCTAGACACTGTCCATTCTACAAGAAGATCCCAGGTGACACACACACACACACACACGTTTTTTTTTATCATTGTGTGAATTTTGTTCATATGATTTAAATGTGTATTTGTTCATCCAGGGACCGGCTTTGCAATCGACGCCTTTAGTTACGGACCGATTGAGGGGATCTCTTCTTATTTCCTCACCCACTTCCACTCGGACCACTACGGAGGACTGACCAAGAAATCCACCTTTCCAATCTACTGCAACAAAGTAGGGGGTACCTGCTGGTCCAGGCTGACATGGGGGGTGTAGTTAGTCATGCGATTACTCATTGAATGTAAATCTACATGGGAAATGATAATGGGAATGTTTTAATTTGTGTGTTCATGCTGGGATGTGCTTATAATGTTAATAATAATTAATAATTACGGGAAGTGCCAATAGCATACAACCAGGAGTTTGGGGCTAAAAATAACAAAATCCTGGATATATAATTGTAGTTAGAGGCACCTAACATTTCTGCTATGTTATACAACTGATGTCAATAGGGCCACTAATACAATAGATACTAGGCTATTTGCTAGTCCTAGGCATTCAAAAACCTTTCTGCATATATGAATGAAGTTATCCAACTTTAAAGTATATTCTGTGAATTGTGGCAAGGCAGTATGTTGTGCTTCTCAAAATACATCCACTCAAAGGGCACTGAAAGGGAAAATATAGGTGCCATTTTTTGAGAAACTGTATAACCATGAATGTAAAATGCAGGCCTATTATTTTCCATTAACAAGCTTCTCCTCCACCCTCATTACTGGGGAAGTGCGCAGCCCTTATCAGCTAAACTAAAGTACTGGCCTTGCTTCGCGTTGTGAATTCTAATTCGCCCATTGGCTCTCTCTGTCAAGAGTCGGATTCCGCTTTTCGTCGTTAACGCTCCGTTCAGAATGGCCTTTGGAAATTGAACAGATTGATAAAAAGCACCGGCTGTTATTCTTGAGTGGGTGGTTCAAGTGGAGGACAGAGAAATGCTTTTAAGAACCATTTCAATTTGCAGATTTAATAGACAGCCTATGTAAATGTGCACCTTTCGGCGCACCTCCCATACCCGCCTGTGTAACTCTCACTGCGTTGGTCATGAATAATTATGCTTTTAACTTCTTCGCAATGTCAGACTCTCCAGAGGAGTATGAGAGAACGTAGTTTAACGATGTGCTCATGGTGCACTGGGTGTGTGTTAACATTCATAAACAACTCAAACGTGGTCCACAAATCCTGCATGGGAGTGTTTTAAATACAGATGCACTATTGTTAAGGTCTAATCTGTAAAGCTATATTTTTGGATCTATTATGAACTATTATTTTTAATTAAACACTGTGGTGTGTATTTAGTGTTTGCAAATTGGCTTTAAGTCGACAACGTGTTTGGAGTTAGCCTAAAGCTTAAAGATTTTCTTAGCTTTGATAATGCTTTGGTAATGCCAGAAGCAGGATGGGGACACCAGAGTTAAGGCGAGGGAGTTGGTTGAGAAATAAATGGATGATGTGATGATCCAATAGTTGGCTCGCTGGGTCAGAGGCCAACTGTGGCTGGCTGGGTCACAAGGTTACGTTGCCAGCTGGGTCCCAAGCTATCTGTTGTGGAGGAAACCAAACAGACAGCAATAAATCTCTATCCTTTAAGCAAATTTACTGAAAGTTTTGATTTGTGGGCAGGAAAGTGTGGTCGTGAGTCTTTCAACCGCTTCTAAAAGGCTCTGCCTGACCCCAAACGTCTGCATTCTAGCCCTAGCTATTCCTGACCTGGAGACAAAGTGCCTTTATGCCCTCCCTGCTCCTTAAAGACACGCTTCTCAATCAGATGTGTATCATGTGTCTGGCACTTAAATGCCAGACACATGATAAGTTCCTAATCAAATTAATTGCTTTTGTGAAACCAAGAACGCTTGCATGTGTGATCATGGCATCTAGTGATGGATAACTAGATTTCGTTGTGGAAAATCTATTAAATTCTTAAAAAAGCACTCGGGATAATGCAAATCAAATCCTGAAAGACGAATGCAGAATGCCAAACCCTTCCTTGGTGGCTCTGAGTGGACCAGATTCCAGCTGAGCTGATTCACCGGTGCCTGTGCAGGGTACACCTCACCCCCATGCCCTGAGGGACGCCTCTACCCACCTAACCCTGATGGCTCCTTCGAATCACAAGTCTACCGGTTGGAAGTTGAACCCTCCTGCTGTGTAGCAGTATGCCATCAGAAAGCGCCGTTACCATGACCGCCATGGGGTTAAGCGCTGCGAATGAAGGGGGGGACCCTCGCAAGCACGTTTCTGGGCGTAACCATGACGATGGCTCGCCACGGGGAGAGCCAATCGGCCACTCGTTCGCTAGTGGGAGAGAGGTTCCCGGTTCTTCCCGGTTGCATTCGTGATTGCAAGGGCTACTCTGTGCTCTGTTCAGTCGTTTTTTTTAACTAGGTGGGGTACCAAAACCTTTATTTGTAGCTACTCTATCCGATCTTTGATTGAATGCCTTGTTTGTTCCCAGCCCCACTTGTATGACACTCTGGATAAAAGTGTTCTCTGCTCATTGACTCAATGTGAATGTAAACCCAGCAGCAAGGATTTAACGTGGTGCTCCACTGTGGGTGCAGATCACAGGGAACCTGGTGCGGAGCAAGCTGAAGGTGGAGGAGAAGTACCTCCACATACTGCCCATGAACAGCAGGGTGACGGTGGACGGCGTGGGGGTCATCCTGATGGAGGCCAACCAGTAAGTGACCTCTGTTGGGGTGTCCTCTCATCCATGGTCAGGGCGCAACAGAGCGAGATTCTGAAAAACAACACAAATATGATAATACCAATATGATAATGCCCCAGTAGGACCTATATCATGGTATTGGTTTATGCAGATTTTTTTAAATGAGTAACCCTTGCTGGAATATTATTGATATTGTAATTCCCTTTTCTGTGTGACAGACACTTATGAATCGCAGTGCCTGAGACCATGGGACTTCATTATGGCTCTGCTAAAAATAATGATGCATGTGTTCGAGGAGTTCATAAAATGGCTGTGGGCAGGATAGTCTAGGGGGCTGGGGTGCTTGACTCCCAGCTCAAACTTTCTGGCATCCAAACCCCAATGTTTACAGTCTACCTGCATCCAAAAGCAAGTTTCCTAACCCCCTACCTTCCACTTAAAACAAACTGCCATTGGCTTTCGATAAAGTGTCCGTTTTTAATTTCCATAGTATTGTAAGACGGACCACATCGTCCTCACGGGGTTGATTGTGTTCAGTGATAATCTAGTTCCCCACGCCGTCTCGCCTCGTCCTAGTTGTCCCGGAGCGGCCATGCTGCTGTTCTTCCTCCCGGACGGACAGGTCGTCCTCCACACGGGCGACTTCCGCGCTGACCCGACGATGGAGACGCCTGAGCTGCGGAGCTATGGGGTCCAAACCCTGTACCTGGACACCACGTCAGTAGCCGTCCCCATGTCCCGTCCTCTCTCTCTCTCTTGAGCTCTTTCTTGGGCTCTGTCTGGTTCTCTCCCTCGACCTCTGTCCCCTCTGCCTCGTTCGCTCTCTCGTTTCTCTGTCGTCCTCTTTTCCTGCCTTTTGTCTTTCTCTTCAAGTGTCTTCTTCTGTCTCTCCCCCTGTCTCTTACCTGGTCTCTAACTTTAATACTCTGAACATAGTTATTGTTTGACTCTCAAAATGGTTGTAATGGTTCATTGAGGAATAACATTCCAAGCTTTCAGTGATTAAGTTACGCTCAAGACACAACGTTGTATTTGTAGCGCCTTTCATCCATGGCAGTGAGCTCCCACAGCAGATCCGAGGGGACGAACGCTACACCATGGAGTGACGGCGTGCTGCGTGTGTCTCTGCCCTGCCTCCAGGTACTGCAGTCCTGAGTACACCTTCCCCCGGCAGCAGGAGGCCATTAGCTTCGCCGCCAACACCGCCTTCGAGCTGGTCGCACTCCACCCCCGCACCCTGGTGGTCTGCGGCTCCTACTCCATCGGCAAGGAGAAGGTCTTCTTAGGTAATGTTTACCATGTCGGCAAAGTTTCCACGGCCCTGAGGTAATGTTTACATGGTCTTCTTCTGAGGTAACGTCAACAAGTTGTAATTAGCTAATGTTGACGTTGTCTTTCTGAGGCAATGTTCACAAGGTTTTCTAAGGTAACGTTTCCATTGTCTTGGCTAACAGATGGCACTTTTAGGAAATCCTGAGTTTTTTTTTTACCATTTTATAAGGTTCAAATTGGTCAGGAGGTAGAGTGGGTTGACTTGGAACCTGAAGGTGGATAGTTCGATCCCCAGCTCTTCCTAGCTGATTTTCATGGTGTCCCTGAGCACCTAAAGCTAACTGCTCCTGATGCACTGGCTGTCCTTGCATGGTTGACTCTGCCACTTGTAAGTAAATTTGGATAAAAAGGATCTGCTAAAATGCCATAAAAATCAGGTTAGCTAAATGAAAGTAACAACCTGTGTCGGTTAAGGTAGCATAGCATTTGTTCCAAACATGGCATGCACAAGCCGCACAATTTTTAACAAATATATTGCAATGTGTAGCAATGCTTTTTTATTTGTGTATCTGGTCCAACTCAACTCGTTTTCACAATTCAATATTTTAAATTCATCCAAAATGAATGTACGTATTACCTTCTTAATTCCCAAATGAGTTGACGCAGAAAAACAATCAGATTACTGCAATTAAAAATAAGACGTTTAATTTAAAAAGCGCATATATTTCTCGGTCTTGGAACAGGTGGAACCGGTAAGCATGTTGCCAGGCGTAACCGTGACGATGGCTTTGCCACACGGCAACTTCCCCCGCTGTCGAACCACTCCTCTTCCCCTCTCTTCTCTTGGAGGATTCTCTTATGAGAGAAGAGCGAGTGTGTTGTGACTTGTGACTTTATGAAATATGTTCCCTCCTACGTTACCTAGCCCCCTATGGCTCTGGTTAATGGAGCCGGCCTGTGTGGAACGGGGGCACCCCGTCCTCTGTCCTCGTGTAGCAGAAGCAGGAGAGCATGGGGGCCTGAAGTTATCAGTGCATCCACAAATGGCTGGTGCTTTCAGACGCTGCCCGATGCACCAGTTGAAAGGGTTGAAAGAACAAGCCATCTTAGGCCTTGTCCAAACTGCGTCATGTGTTGATGGCCTTGGTTGACTATAATGAACGTATGCAAATGTAGGATTCATATTTATATATATATATATGCCATTTGGTGAATGCGCTAACATTTTGAATAGCCTCCTGCAATACATTCTTAGAAGAAGGTTATGTTGAGTAAAGTTTACAAGGTCTTTCTAAGGTAATATTTACAATGTTCCAATGTCGTTTTTCCAGTGTGGTTTTTTTATTAGGATTGTGTTTTGTTGTAAGATACATTTTGTGTTTTCTTTTTTGTCCGTAGCGCTGGCAGATGCCCTTGGGTCCAATGTCTGTCTCTCCAGGGACAAGTACAACACCATGTGCTGCCTGGAGTCGGAGCCAATCAGAAAGCTGCTCACCACGGACTGGAAGGCCGCCCAAGTCCATGTATTACCCATGATGCAACTCAATGTCAAGGTATGTGCACCTTGTTTACCTGGATTTTAGGAATCGGTTAAGAAGTTCCGGGATTGTTTATCCTTAACTGGATGTTATAAAGTTGGGATAAGTACAAGTCGGAGTGACCTCACAACTAATTGACCAATGGTGTTCATCATAAGCCTGACCAATCACAAACATTAGCCTCCTTGTTCTAGTCCTATGCACTTTACATACCATATAAAATGAAACGCCTGCTTAATAGACCCTCTCACACGCACAGTTGAGGCTGGACCAATCAGATTATGTTGATCGATGTTGTCCTCAAACAACAATAAATCATAGCAGATAAAACAATTTGGATGGATGACTAATATCATGACTAATATCATGACTAATAGGCTCCTCCTAGCTGAGTGTCGAGGTGTCCCTGAGCAAGACACTTAACCCTAACTGCTCCTGACGAGCTGGCTGTCGCCTCTCAGGGTCGTCTCCGCCGTCGGTGTGTCAATGTGTGTATTAGCCGTTGTACGTCGCTTTGGATAACGCCTGCTAAAAGTCTGCTAAATGCCTTAAATGTAAATGTAAAATATAATATCAACTTGGGATTTATGAACAAATGTCTCTGTTTGGGCTTGGCTGTGCAGGGCCTTTGAAAACTCTCCTGGCTTTTTTACCCCAGTAGCAAGAGGGCCCAGTGAGTCTATTTCCCCGATGGCCTAAAGACATCAATTAAATTAAAAATTGGACCGTTGAAGTTAGTTGTTGCTTTCCCATACTCGCATTCCACTGAACATCATTAGTTGAATACCTACATACAGTCAAATCCCTCACAGGGCTTCACGAGGCAAATCATACAGCCCCCACGAAAACACCTAAATGGAAAGGAATCACCCCCAAAACCCAGAGAGAGGTGACTTTGAGAAGGAACACAGACAGGGTATCTCCCCTTCCAGGGGACGCTTGGGACTGAAGTAGCTGCTGAATGGACAGACAAATAATGGAAGTCAAACATATTTTAGTTCGACAAAATGAATGTGTTTTTTTAAATCTGAATTGATGATTATTTCCCAGATTCCATTTTTAAGAAGTGCACTACCCATTGCAGGAACTCTACTTCTTTTGTTGCTGCTGTTGTTCACCAGTTGTTTTTTGTAGAGCTCTGCTTACGCACTGAGGTGGCCTAACAGCCCTATCACATTCAGACCGGGGTCTATGCATATTCAGGTGGGAAGGAAGGAGCCTCAGCTAATTAGTAAATGCTAATCACAACGATCAATTAGCACCTCAGGTCACCTCTGCTCAGCGAACACGATTGGATACAGCGGCCTGCCTGTGAAACGGCAGATAATGTGGCTGACTTCCTTATAATTTCCGCAATTTATTTTCATCCAGAATGGCTGACTGGGATTTGGGGGGGGGGGGGGGGGGGGGGGGGGGGGTCGGTGGTAACAAGTCTGTTTCCTAAGTTGAAGCCAGGACAGGAATAAAGCAAGCTTGTTCTAAAGACGTGCTTTCTTCTTGTTATGAATGGGTCACCTTGAATATCATATCACATGAGGTTATTCATAGCCGTAGTCATGAGGCTGGGTTGGTTGGCGCCACAAAGGTGTCTGTGGATGTTTTCTGTTTTTAATTGGAACAAACTGTTGGAAGCTCAGTGTCTATGTGGGGAGGGACTGTTTAAAGGGAGATCTTATCGTATTTGGAGGCTTATATTTTTAGAATTTGGTTTGTTAAAACACAAAGGTACGATGACTTGAATTGGTTTTCTTGGGATATATTTGGGGAGGTTATAAACTTTAAGGTATTCTAGGGTCGGGGGATTGTAGGGTTAAAGGGTTCCAGGGTTTTAGTGTCAGAGGATTTAAGGATAATGTTTTCCAAGCTTACTTTTCATGTCAGCTTTCCACACACTACATAATATGTTTATCTAATGTGTGCATATGTATCTCTAAAGTGAGGTAAAATGGAATTGATTGATTAAAAAATATATTTATTTGTGTGTGTGTGTGTGTGTGTGTGTGTGTGTGTGTGTGTGTGTGTGTGTGTGTGTGTGTGTGTGTGTGTGTGTGTGTGTGTGTGTGTGTGTGTGTGTGTGTGTGTGTGTGTGTGTGTGTGTGTGGAGTCAGCATGCACATGATGCCCATGCTGTCAAACTGCTGATATATTCCTGAGCGTTATATCACTGGTTCTTAAGGTTCCCCAGCTAAGTCCTCATGTCGTCCTCTGTCCGCAGAAGCTGCAGGACCACCTGAGCAGGTTCTCTGCTCAGTACGATCGGCTGGTGGCCTTCAAACCCACTGGCTGGACCTTCAGTAAGCAGATGGATTCAGTGGGCGACATTCGGCCCCAGATCTATGGAAACATAACACTATACGGTAAATAAATACCATTCTGTGCTGCACTGTTCCCGCTGCCTTGTTAAACTACAGCGTGCAATTCGGTTGAACAGATGGACAAACTCAAACTCTGAGCTCCTAAAGGCCGCAGCACCACCACGCATTTCCATCAATCCTAAACCCCCTCCCCTCCAAGGAACAGCCATAAACCCCCTCCCCTCCAAGGAACAGCCATAAACCCTCCCTCCTCAAAGGACCAGTCCCAACCCCTCCCTCCTCAAAGGACCAGTCCCAACCCCTCCCTCCTCAAAGGACCAGTCCCAACCCCTCCCTCCTCAAAGGACCAGTCCCAACCCCTCCCTCCTCAAAGGACCAGTCCCAACCCCTCCCTCCCCAAAGGACCAGTCCCAACCCCTCCCTCCTCAAAGGACCAGTCCCAACCCCTCCCTCCTCAAAGGACCAGTCTCAAACAGTCCCTGCCCCCTCAAACGGCGACCCTCCCAAATGACTTTTTAGCTAATTTTAGGGGTGACAGAATACTTGTTTGTCCTGCAAATCTCACCCAAACCTTCCCTCACCCCTCAAACAAACACTCTCACCTTTTTTTTGTATGTCTCAAGCTCACAGACCAAACCCACTTTCCCATGTGTTTGGTGAATCCTTATCTTCTGAACCACATCAGAGACGCTGTGAGTCCCTGTGCGAGGCGAATTTCCTGGAAAGGCCCTAGGTTCATTAAAAAACAATGACAGTCACAGGAGGACATGTACACGACTGACGCAGACAGACGTTCCCCTCGTCGCTCCTCTTAATTGCTTTTATTTCCCAAACATGTCCTGGCACGGCGGCAGACAGCTGGCTTCCTGAAAGTTTTACTCTCGCTAACTTAACATCTTCTCTCTGTTCTGAAGTGTTACAGACAACGCCCTTTGTGCGAATACCAAGCACATGGTACCCCGGACTGTGAAATGACACGGTCTGGCAGGCTATCCTGTTGAATATGGAGTTTTACAGCACAAATCAATTGAAAAATAAACGTTGATTATTTTTCATTTTATTTAAATTCTTTGTTTTTGTTATTTTTTATTAATTATTATTATTATTTCAATTATTTGGAAAAAATATACTGTTTCAACTCAGTAATTAATTGTAAAACGTGTTTGTTTCCTTCTGACAGGAGTGCCCTACAGCGAGCACAGCAGCTTCCTGGAGATGAAGCGCTTCGTGCAGTGGCTGCGCCCTCTGAAGATCATCCCCACGGTGAACGCAGGCAGCTGGGCCAGCCGCAAGGCCATGGAGGGCTGCTTCAGGGACTGGCTCGCCGGGGATAAGGCCAGCCACTAAACATTAGACGGTCCCCCATTTTAACATCACTTGATACAACGTCGCTTCCAAGCCATCACATGCAGACGGACCAGTGCCTACCCACTAGTCGGTGGCCAGTAGGACATGATCGTCATACAACTGGGGGGTGGATCCTCCCACTGGGAGTCAATTTTAAATGGCACTTTATGGCTAATCTACATCACATTTTCTGGTAAAACAGCGGCCCTTAACCGACCTGCATGACTTTGAGACGGATCACCTTGAAGAAATACTCGCTTACTGACTTTAATGGTTTGCAACAACATTGGTAACGAATTCAAAACACGCCGCATCACATCCGTTATATGACTGTAAGGTACTATGAATGTTGGATAATTGGCTGTCTGTAATATAATCCACAATCTAGTTTGAACAATCATGTGGAATCCCCTTAATTTGGCATTCCTTTTTTAATATACCGTTTTTTAATCAAGTTGCATTTCTATTTTCATATAAAAGCAGTATCTTACAGATGTTCTAGATGTACTCGCCGATGCATATGTACTCGGTTCAGAATACTGTTAATTCAGAGCCATCATATGTTGTTGTACTTCCTACAGTTACCATTAATACCACTAAATGATATTGCACATCCCCCCCCCCCCGCCGCCCTATTGTCAATGGGTTAATTAAGCCTAATAAATGCTTTTATATGCTTTATCATTAGTCGTACTTGACTTTATTTGGGGTATCCTCTTAAGAGTTGTGTAATAAATATGGGGGTTACCTAAAGAATATAAGACATTATGAAAATACAGTTGAAACTAGACCGAATGTCTGTCTGTCTGTCTGTCTGTCTGTCTGTCTGTCTGTCTGTCTGTGTGTATATTGGTGCTTCCGTGGCAAACATAAACAGGGACGCTTTAAGGCAGGGAAGACCACAAACAAACACACAAAGTGAGGGAGGTGCAAAACATTTGAGTAGCAGGTGAGATAGGAGATCACAAAAGCAATTAAGGCAGCTAACTTAAAGAAGAATACAAAAGGGAAAGATAAGGAGCTGGTGTTGCTGGAAAGAAATAATAGAAATAGAGACAAAAGCTAGAGGCAGATTAGGAGATATGAGCGAGAGGTGAGAAGACGGAACCCATATTACGAGCACAACAGCAGCAAAATGCCAGGCAGCAAATGGGCCGAATATGGCTGAAAATAAAATGGGAAAGGAGTGGAGATAATCGCTTCCAGCAGTCTAAGCAGGTCTGAGGTAAGGGCCCACCATTGGGATTAGGTGAACCATTCAGACTCAGCCATTAGCTGTTCATATAGCTTGTCGTTCATTTGACAGCTTACCACCGATGTAAACCATAGAACCTGGTGTGATTATATGATTGTTAACTTTAGCATTGTTTTGCATTGTAGCGTGGACTGCAAAACAACTGCCCTCTGGAGTTAATATCCTTTGAACTTGGAGTTTCTTGGAAGGCAATAAAAAGAAAGGCAGCAATATTCACCATACAAAGTGCACAGCACTTATAAATGCAGTGTACGGACTGTTTTACACCAGGAGCTCATTGAAGAAATGCCGAACTAGCCATATACTTTTGATTATCAACAAGAGAAACGAGAAAGCAGTTGAGCAAAGTTGTTCGATTCTACAGCAAAAAGCAAGCTAAAAAGGGCAGCACATTGGAAGGATCATTAACCTGAACAGATGGAAATTAACAAAGAATTGCTGATCAAGTTCCCGACTGCAATACGTACATTGTGCATAAACATGATTGCATTGGCCAACTCTATCCTCACAGGAGTTCAGGCACGGAATGTTTGACAGCTTTGTAAATCAATTGTATCCGCTTTGTAAATCAAGTGTGACTGCTTTGTAAATCAAGTGTGTCAGCTTTGTAAATCAAGTGTGTCAGCTTTGTAAATCAAGTGTGTCAGCTTTGTAAATCAAGTGTGTCAGCTTTGTAAATCAAGTGTGTCAGCTTTGTAAATCAAGTGTGTCAGCTTTGTGCATTCAAAGCTGCAATGTTGAATACATGATCCAACAGACATACACATGCTTCTGCAATTCCACTAAGCAGCTGACAACGTATGAGGAGCCTTATGAGTCCCAATGACTTGCAGTCAGTGGACGTGTCTAGTGTGTGCTTTGCGCAGTATCATGAGTGCATTTACACTTCCTGTTAAAAGAAAAAGAGAAAAGCGTTGCATCACCAATAACAGAACTTCAATGATGGGGTATGGGAATTTTACTTTTCCAGTGAGCATTTCTTTCAGTTTAAGGCTTTGACTTTGGAGATCAGTTTTGTTGTTTCTCTTAAGAGTGATGCCGGAGGAATAATTCTAAAACTGTTACAAGACATGAAAACTTGTTGCAGAAACTACATCAAGAAGGCCCTCAAAGACATGTGAACCAGCCTAGAAGACACTCCCGGGCAATAAGAACCAGCCAAGAAGACAGTCAATGACAATGTGAACCAGCCTAGAAGACACACTTGGACAATGTGAATCAAGAAACCATCAAAACCTGATCTCTTTCACTGTGCCGGGTGCAGCAGCCTACCATGCTTCAGCAGGATGAGGTCTCTTTCTTGTCTCTGCTTAACGCAGTTGTTGAATGGGAGGGGAGAGCAGCAAGGAAGGGTGATCATCTCTTGAGAATGAAATTTAGGATTTCTGGATAGAGGTGGCAAAGCACATGGATGTTGCGAGGGATTAAAGACTTAGTTTGGCATCGCCATGACTCTCAGCAATTCAGCTGGGGAACAGCCAACCTCCCACATGATGCTTGAATGCAAGAATGCTTATCAAAACTCAATTAGAATTCAGCAGGAGAGGCTGCTGGAGAATAGCATGCGTGTTTGAATACGCGTGCAAAGAAACAGCATCTGCTGCCAAACTTTCAGACCGTCACAGAGGATGCCTTCGTGGTTGACTAGAGGCGCATCAGCCTGAGGTAGACAGGGACATCAGCCCTGCTTAAAACCAAAAATACTGTAGATAACGTTCTGTTATGTCCTTACTCGTTCAAAAGAATAATCCGATAAGGAGGAGAGGAGGAGGAGATACACTGTTCCTCAATCACACAAATTTGATCATATCTGTGATCCAGTCCACATATGTGGAATTAGTTGTGTTTGTTTGCGAGTGCCTTGTAACAGTCAGTGGTATTGTTTTATAAGGTGACGTATGCTACAGAGGAGCAGATGGGGCTTAGTTAGACACACACACGCTCACATACTCACTCATTTACCGATTTGAAACCAATCATACCGTGAGAAAGCTCAGTTCAGTCATTTTTGGAACATATTTTTTTATTGTAGTATTTTAGCGTAGTATCTGGTGCTTCCTAGCTACCTATCAAGTTGGCATGTGCTCTCTCTCTCTATCACACCCAAACACACACACACACACACACACACACACACACACAGTCTAACCATAATAACCTTTAGGGATGGAATTGCATACAGTATTAATATATACTGGATATATTCATTTTCAGGTTATAGTTTAACCAGTTTAAACTATACATTTAAAAACTAGGAGGGTGGTAAAACCTAAAACCACAACAAAAATATGAAGGAAACATTGCTATGGAATGAGTGAATCAATATTAAATAAATAAATAAAACACATGCAAATGAATAAATAAATGAGGCAATCCATTTATAAATAAATGTAAATATAATCAATATAGTGAAATAAAAACACGTTTTTATTTTTTAGAAGGAAGTTTTTCTAAAGGATTACTGTTCAGGGGACTTTGCCACACTGTATGTAAATCAGGGAACTTTTTCCCATCATGCTACATTTATTTATTTAATGCCACATTTATTTCATAGTGACACATTTCCATCTGGTATATTAAAATAAGTGCAGCATATTTATTAAATCAATTTAATCATTCATCATGTCATGACGTTTTCAGTGTGGTCCATGGTTTGCGCTGCGCATGCGCGTTTGGCAGTCATCGGATTCGGAACGCATGGAAGCAGGTAAATGGAAACCGTAACGCAGTCCGTGCACTTTGTTTTAACACATTGGTATGCAATTATCCTCAGTTTGTGTAGTGTTTCTTAGTTCTCTATCATAGTGAACTTTTATCAGCTGCCGAGGTATTTACTGGTAAAACGTGCATCACCGGGTTTTTTCTAGGTTGCTAGCAATACCTTTTTAGCTCACCTCGGCTAAAGCACGTGCTGGCCGACATTAGCAGCAGGGTGGAAAAGTTTTTGAGTTTTCTTAAACACGTTAGCTTATATCTCTCTAGCAAAGTAATAAATATATCGGTATAGCTGCTGCATGTGGTTCCGCAACTAGAGCGGTTTGACCGGTACCCGGAACGTTGCTGGTTCGATCCCCGGCGTCTCCTAGCTGGGGGTATCCCTGAAAAAGGCACCCTGACGAGCCGGCTGTCGCCTTGCCTGGTTGACACGGTGTGTAAGGTGAACTTGAATGTGTTTGGGTTAGGGTTTAAGTTCAGCCTGAGACTCATTCATGAAGAATGAGTCTGATCTCATCTTCTTTGTTTCGCCATGCCAATGTAGGTTTAAACCTACATTACATCAATGTAGGTTTATATTATTCAGTGTTCTGAAGCGTGATCGTAGCCACACTTAACCCACTTGCATATATGACTAACCGTGTATAATTAACTCTCAAGAGCCCAATTTGAATCGACAGAAATGTCCGTGCAAAACGTTGACCTGATGGCATTTGGACCAAACATGCACATTCCGCTGAGAAGACCGTCCACTGGCCCGGGGGGCGCACCGGCCTTCCCGCTGTCACCGCCAGTCCTCTCCTTCGCCAGAGGTGTGCCGGACGCACGCTTCCGTTATCAGCATCTGTGGTTTCAGCGAGGGGATGGTATAAAAAGCAGGGATTTGTGAACGAGTGAACGAAACTTTTTTTTTTTATTGTTACAGGTGATGCACCATCTATGATTATGGAAGTGGATGATTCGGTAGGTATTCGCCTTCGTTTTCCTTTTTGTCAAACAAACGAGTCCCGGGGTAGTTCTTGCCACTACCCTGATAACTCGTTTTGGGAACTTATTTAAAAAATGTTACTATTTTGTTTCTCAGCTGAAAGGATCCTCTCCTCCACCAATAGTCCTGAACTTCTGCAACTACTGCAGTAAGCAAGGTAAATTAACCGTCATCTGAGGTGCTCCCACTCACTGAACCAACGGGTCCTTCGAATTTTTTTTATTTATGGATTGTTTTGAAAACAATATGGTCTGCTCAACTTTTTACTTCAAACCTTATGGCTTTTTTCTGAGCTGTGTATACCGGCATTTCTT
The DNA here is from genome assembly GCF_026213295.1 of Gadus chalcogrammus. NCBI lineage: Eukaryota > Metazoa > Chordata > Actinopteri > Gadiformes > Gadidae > Gadus > Gadus chalcogrammus. The sequence goes on from NC_079429.1 coordinate 16,235,672, forward strand.
ATCGTACATTTTAAACACAGGATATATCCCTAAATTCACCAATGGAAGTAGCGGATATCTCGTAATTTAACACATTTTTATACATTTTCATTATATCATTGAGTTTTTCAAAAGCTGACTTTTTTTCTTTTTGGAATGCCATTGCTATTGGTTCCTCAGGGCATCCCTCTGCCCCGCCCACACGCCTCATGTTCCTCCACCTAGCAGTAGACCAGTAAAAGCCCCAACACATTTGTCATCTCTAAAACATAAATTCCACAACATTTAAGTTGTAATGTTTCGCATTTTGCATGAGTAAACTGAACTGTGGTTTAATTATAGTTGCACTACATAAATAACATGGCTGTTTATTTAAGTAGTGAAGCTGAGCAGCGGCAATTCCCTTCATGGCCAACTGTGATTAATTGTCGCACATCTGTGATGCATTTCTATTAGCAGAGATACTTGGCAAATCCGCCAGGTTCAGCTTCTGGCAGTTTTAGCAATAAGCTGTTAAAATGGAAGATAGTGGGGTCTTGGCTCTGTATTTTTAAATGTCACCGTCAATTTCGCTCGGGCCAATAAGGCTTATTACTGGTAAACAGATAGGTGGGCTCTGTCTATTGGCTGCAGTTTACTCTCCCGGACTAGGCAGATATATATAGTGTATTGGTTTGGTACAAAAAAAAATTAAAACACAATTTTCAGCTGATTATTATTTTCTCTCAATCTTTTTCTCAAGACCGCTTGATTGTCTTGCATAACTTGTGTGATGAAATTAGTCAAATTCTAAGAAGCATATAAAATAGTACTGTAGGGCAACGATATGGGGAGATACATATGAAAACATGTATGTATGTTTGTTAATATAATGTATGCACAGTAGGGATGGGTCGATTGCGATAAGTTTACAACAAACTAATCCCGAAGGTGAACGACGAGAACTGATTCCTAAAACAAGAGAACTGATTCTTTGATTATTATTTTTTTAACATAAAACCAAAAGAAAATCCGGTAAATAAAATATACAAACGAACAGAGCTCCGTCTCCCCGTTACCCGCAACCTTATATTGATTGATGCTAAAACGTTCTCAAAAGATTCAGCCAATGACAGACACCTGTTGAATTCGATTCAAACGGACGAATCGTGGTAGTGAACGGAACTGAAAGAACTGATTCCCGGAAAATAATCGTTTTGCCCATCCCTAATGCACAGGGTTTCCCCTATAAATTGTTCAGGCCTGGTGGTACAAACCGAAAAAGGTGGAAACAAATATTGATAAAAAATAAAAATAGTTTCTGCCAAGTTCAAGGCATATTTTCACATGATCTGGTCTCAGCAGATACCTTGACTCTGTTGGTTATGTCATATTTGGAAGCTCAATCTGTACATTTTCCCCCAAAAACTCTCACCAGAAGTAACCATTTAAAGGTATTTTTTCAAAGGTTTAGGTTACCAGCTCACAGCACCACTGCTACAAATAAAATCTTGGGGAAACACCATCCACCAACATCCGTTAAGACTGCTAGACCTACGGGGACGTTCGTTGCTGATTGTCCCTTCGCTTCCTGCTATCGATATATTTTAAGAGCAGGAATATAAAGCATCTGGACCAGTCTGTTAAAATGATTGCAGTATAACGTAACCAAGCATTTAAAGTGTATATGCAATATACTATACCACACAGGGTACCACACACACTTTTTTTAAACATCAGCAGCCAGAAGTGGTGAACACATTCAACCAAATTAAGTAATTATTACAAATTTAACAAACACTTATTTATTAACCTCTGATGTCCTTTCCCCTGCCTCGAGGCAATATTTACAAAACATAGACTACTAGGATTGGTCATAGACCAGCCAATTGAAAGCTTTTAACCACTGGGGGTTAAACCTGTACGAATTTCCGTTGGCCGAGACGGAGTCATGGGTGGAGTCGGCTTCGTCCGAAGGTGCCGGTTCCGTGCTTGTGGTCGCCGAGTCAATCTCTTCCATACGTGGATTTTTTTTCCAAGTTTCCATCTTTATTTGATGAAGAAGAACTTCCGAATACAGAGAAATACCTTTAATTTTTCTGTTTTGCTTAAAAAGTGAATTTCCCGCGACCGTTACAAAGACTCTTCCTCAGCGTGTGAATGTTCGGGAAATGTAGTTTTTTAGTAGTTGAGCGGAACTGGCGAGCCTATAATTCGAAATACATTTCCCTACATGCATCGCTCCCATCATGCTCCCACACTCGCGCTAAGCAGTGCCATTGAAAGCCGTACAGAAAGACGTTTTTTTCAGCACGGGTCCTTCTCACCCTTTCGCACCGGTGCGAGTGGACTTGTCTTTCTCTTCCCACGTTATATATTTGAATAGCAAATGCGATCAAAACTGTCGCACTGTACAGCCCTGCCACATCTGTCAAGATAACATGTCCCGAGAATATACAGCAGTTGTCATTGACATCATTTTAATAGTTGGATATTTTCAAAATATGGATATACCTTCTTTATCCCTAAAGTCACGTGCCTCTATGGAATTCTCCAAAATCCAGGCAAGACCAGTGGACCTGGAAGCCTCTGGGTGGTCTCGGGTTGTCTAAGCAACGTACTGTGTTTTGCAGGAACCTTCCGGTGTAATGGCTGCATAAAGACCTTCTACTGCTCCGCTCTGTGTCACCAAGAGGACTGGAAGGCCCACAGACACATGTGCCTCTCCAAGACCGCTAAATATGAAGGGTAAGCCCAGGCTCTGGTCTCGGGCCAATTTATCCATAAAGTCACGTCTTGCTTCGATATCGATTCAATACGTGCAGATAACAAAAATACCTAAATATTATTTAGAATTAACCATTTCAAAATTAATTGACCATTTCATTATGCTTTAACTAGCAAAAAGGTAATACACCATTGTATAGTATTGTTCCTGAGCTAAACTTGCAGCATAAAAGTAATAATCATAACATGGACAAATGTAAAAGGGCATGTACATTTCGAACTCGCTTCTAGATTACAGTGATTGAGTATGCTGCTTTCTCTTTTTTAATCGAAATCGATTTCAAAAAAATTCTGAATCGAAATTGAATCAAGAACAAATAAATTGCATTGATGAATCGATATTTTTACCCAGCCCTACATGCTTTTCCGAAAATGATGACTTGTGTTGTTTAGTGAGAAGGCCAAGGAGATCCCATGTCAACAGATAGTGGATGGACCCAGTCAGACCCAAACCCAGCCAGAGCCAGAGGTAAAGATCGCCCATTTTCTATTATCTTGCAGGAGCAGGAACAAATAAATAGTTTAAATCCAATCCGAGAGCAGCTAAAGAGCTCTTGAGACTCAATCGGAGGGTGTTTGGGTCTCATCTACCGAGAGGAAACATTAACTTAATCATGATCTGCAACAGGGGAACACTCTGTAGCATCGTTAACTTGCTGCAAGACACAACATCCATAAAGTGTCAGTGAACCCACTGTATTAAGATGAAATCTGGACACTAGAAATAAGTGTTTTTGTTTGAGTCCTTGAAGGGAATCTTACAACCCTCTGCAATACTGTTGTAGTACCATCACTGTGTATGAGCATTATGATGGGAGGTATTAGGGAGACTAGCGAAAACATAGGATTTAACTTTCCTCTTAATTATGGTATTTTTTTAGTAAGGTGAAACATTTTAAGATTCCTTTGTTAAAGGTTGGGTATGGGATTTGCGAAACGCCAGCAGATTTTGAAAACACACAACTCAAATGGTCCTACCCCCTCTCCTTCAACGCTGACTGACTCCACCCATTCCAAGTACATGGACGCGCAATCATGCACGAGCGAGCCATTAGCTAGTTAGCTAGCTACAGCAGGATAACAACAAACAGAAGCTTGGTCTTGGTCACGAGGGTTGAGTACGTACACGAAGGGGTCGTGCGGGGGAGGGGGAGGGGGTAGTGCAGTACGCCCGTTTGATTGACGTACTTACTGTCCAATGCCACTCTGTGGGTCTGGAAATCATTGGCTGGTGTTTTTCGAGCCCTGCCCGTTCCACAGATGATTGACTTGTTTAATTTTCATGTCAGTACTTCTAACTCGGTGGCTGTAAATGGGTTATGATAAGGATTTTAAGTAATTTTGCCAAAATGGCCAAAAAAGACAATTCCATACCCAACCTTTAAGTTCCGATAAGAAATTACGATGTTTAAAAAAAGTATATGAAATGTGTTCAGGTTCAATAGCTCTTTCATCGCTGTGGTGTATTTGTGCTTTGCTATATTAAATAACTATGTATCCAATAATATAAGTTTTAAAGCATAACATAAAGAAATACTATTGCTAATACCTGCGGCGAAGCGGTTTAGCAGCTGTCTATATTCCCTGTAATTGAGTTTGGGTCAAAGTGCCTGTTTAATGAACAAATTGTCTGTTTCTGTGCTCATATTAATCAGCTCCGTACAGCATCAGCGGTGGGTGCCAGTAATGCGGCCATCTGCCCCAAGGTTTTTTTAGTGGATCTAAAGAAGAAGAACCTGGCTGTAGGATCAAAAGTGGAGGTACATAATTATGACCTGTATCTAAAGCCCTTCCACCCACTATATACATCACTTATTGAGATTTGATATTTTTTTACTCATGTTTTATTTTGCTTTGCCTTTGAGCAAGAATTAAACCGGTGTATGAACTTTTTGACTGAGGTAGGTTACTGGAGGATCCACGGGTTGGTGTGTAGAACTCCCATCTGAGAGGCACGGGGTTCGATTTCCAATGTCAGCAGTAATCCTGTAGTATGCATATGTGAGCAATAGGGATGGGCATTCGATTAAGTTATCTTAGTCGATCGTCGGGAGAATTAACGATCAATTATTTGATTAATCGTTAATATTTTACATTTAAAAATAAAAAATAAAATTATATTCAAAATGAAATAAATACAAATGCAGCGTGTTTCCCTCATTGGGATATTTATTATCAGATGAACAACTCAGTTAAACCTGATCAGTTCAATAGTTATGCGCCACTCTGCTCTAAGCAACGGAGCATGCAGCTCGAAGCCGGTGCTCATAAACATGACTAAACACAACCCTAATTTCTTCGCAAAATAATAATAATATCAAAAAAACAATCATGTTATAACTTAACCAACCAGTCTACGGATTTTTGTTCAGAAAGATGAGCATGTTGACATGCTCTGGGGTCAGACGCGACCGCAGCCTGGTGACCGTCAGTCCAGCCGCCTAAAACACCCGCTCTGAGGGGCGCTGTGGTAGCTATTATATTGTGGTAGCTGTCACCCAGGTGACCTTGGGTGTCTTGAAAGGCGCCTCTAAATTAAATGTATTATTATTATTATTATTATTAAAAATAGCTACCACAGCGCTGTTTAAAAAAATTAAATAAAATAATATTAATAAAATAATAATAATAATAAAAAAATAATTCTTAAAAAAAATTATCACCTTTTTATCGGCAACTTGAGACGATCGACGATGGAATCCATCTATCGTCGATGGAATCCATCTATCGTCGATAGAATCGACTTTCGGCCCATCCCTATCCCCTAGCCTGCCTATGGTCCACCAGTGGCTAAAACTTTGTTCGGTGTAAAACGTTGTAAAACGAGCACTAGGTGTTCTGCTTGCCTTCGGGAAAAAACAGACGCTGAAGCGCGCTGATTTGGAATGTGGTCCCATATGTCGTCATAAAGGATCTAAACTCCTCCCCTTTCTCTGCCTTACCCGCGCAGAGAATTTGGCCCGCCAATGAGACACGACCATGTGAGCGCCACGTGTGTGCGTGTGTGTGTGTGTGATTACACACACTGTAACGCAAGTGTTTGCTGTTGGTTTTATTGCACATAACACGTCGGTTCTTTGACGTCTCTTGTATTTCCACAACGAGACTGTAGTTGGGGTTATCTCAGCCATGGTTGAGAAGGAATTGGGGGAAAGGAACTTTGGCTTTGACTCCCTGAAGTACATGAACTGCGCGCTGCCTGCTGCCTGTTGCCTGTTGCCGCGAGGCACCGCCGCCCGGCAGCCAGCAGCAGGCAGCGCGCGGTGGTGCTTCGCGGCGGGGAGAGGGGAGGGAGTGGGAAGATGCATTGGTTGGAGGCACAGACCTTTTCGATTGTTTTGGTATTTGTGTTATCTGATTTTACTGTATAGGGTGGTTGTTGATATAATATATTTTTTGTTAAATAATTGTTAAAAGATTATTCTTGTAATATGTTCAATCTCTCCATATTTCCCCTGCTCATTAGTGTGCACAAATGTACTGTATGTACACCCTTCTGGTGCCGGCAGTCACATAGAAACCTGGCAGGGTGCTCTTAGCAAGAACCGTAAAAAATTGCGAGCGAAAAAAAAGAAGGGGTAACACTGTATATTGTTACAACAAAAGGGTAGTCTGAGGAATCTGACGTGTACCTCTGTAGTGCGGTTCCCCACACTGATAAAAATATTTGCCAATTTATGTTTTCTTTTTTTAAACTTGGTTAGTTTTCTTCATGTGTTTGCATCCTTACCGTCATTTAATGTACGAGGGGGACTGACGAGAGAAGAGGTTGAATGTAGTTGTGTACCTTCCTTGTCATCCAAGAAGTGCTTTGAGTGACCAGATATATTCGAACGGCACCATCACAAAACGGATACGTTTGGCATAGTAATATTTATATAGAACTTAAAAAAAATAAACATGAACAAAGTACAAATTTAAAGAAAATTAAAACACAATGCAGTAAAACACTAACCAGAGGGGGACATAAGGGGGGCAAGCAACAATACGATAAACTGAAGTATGAACCAACCAGAGTGAACTAATAAAGGTGTTCTGAACCCAGGTGGCGGTGGTGGAGACGCACAGCCCGGGCCGGTTCTTCGTCCACGTCCAGGGCCGTGGCTTGGTGGCCGACCTGCAGACGGTCAGCCTGGAGCTGCAGAACGCCTCCAGGGCCTGGCCGCCCGCCTCCGCCTACCTGCCCGACCAGGGGGAGGTCTGCGCCGTCCAGTTCTCCCTGGATATGGTCAGTGGCGTGTCCCGACCCAGTTAGCAGGGCCGGCATAGTGCGCCCAGAGGGGGTGAGACTGGAGACGCTTGAGCTAGCTGAAGTAATTCATGGATTCACTTTAGCGATAAGAAAAATAAAATCCATGCCGTCGGATAGAATCATGTTCACTGTGACTGATTTGAAGTTACTCAAGAGGTAACGCAGGTTTTTGTGTAACTGGCACATGTTTAGTACTGCCAACTCGATCCTATTCCTTTTAGAAATGGTACCGAGGCCTGGTCCAGTCGGTACCCGTGGACCAGAAGACTGCCAGCATCCTGTACATTGACTTTGGCAACGAGGAGGATGTTCCCGTGGCCAGGATCAGACCTCTGGATCCAAGACTCGGGCACATCCCTCCCTGCGTAAGAGCCAGCACACACCATTCACCACCGTGTTGAAATTCTCACTAAGGATTTCAGTATTTCAAACATTGTGTTTTAAGAGGTGCACTAGACGCCTCTTAAAGCACAATGAACACAAGGAAACATGCGTCACCTAGCCACGGTCAGGGGATCATCTTGAAGACAAAATTACCTTAACGGCGCTCGCATTACTGGGAATCCCATGTGGGGATTTCCCACAACTTTTTGTGGGACGCTTCGTGCATGTACGTCATTACGTACTAACGTAGCACTTGGTGTTCTGCCTTAAAGGGGACATATTGTACCACCAGGTGTGAGTGATTAGCTCCATAGGACATCACTAGTGGGCGTGTCCACCTAGAACTGTGCAGGATAGATGAGCAACGTTTACTTCAGTCAACTTGGTAGGCTGGTAGACTGATCTATCCAGTACACATCTAGGTGTAAGGCTCCAGACTGCGACCAAATGGTCGCATTTCGCGACCAAAATTTGAGAATTTTCCATCTAAATTTGCCCCTTTTTTTTTTTACACATTAAATATGGAAGGGGCGCGTCAATGAATCCGGAATCTTTAGCAAGCCAAAGAGTGTAAGAAGATTATGGAATGTTTGTGGCTAGGGGAAGGTCGTAGAGATTATCGAGCGTGCGTAAACGTCTGCGAAGGAGAAAGATTTCACAACATGCTACGTGCGTTTACAATGAGCAAGCAAACTATTGACTCGTTCTTCCGACTTTCGGCTACTGTGCCAGTGCAGGTCAGTCCTGCATGGGTCTTATTTTACAAACCCCACACCCGCCCGTACCCGCAATACTTAGCCCGACCAGACCCGCTATAAATTGATGCACCCGATGGAAAATTAGAAACATTATATGGGAATTACACTATCTGGTGTTTGGCTTGGTGCTTTAGATTGTTGTGCAAAAAAAGCACATCATCCACTGTTGACGGTTTTAGTTGACTCCTCCGCTCCTGATTAACATATCCAGCACCAGTGAAGTCTCGCTCGCAATCGCAAAACCCGCGCCCGACCCGCGCCGTTCAGGCGTCCGACCCGACTCGTTTCATCCAAATTGTGAGGGTCACCCGAACCAGTGGAGGAATCTGCTTAAGGTGCCATAAAGGGCTTTTCACACGGGAGGCGTTTGTCGGGCCTGATAATGCATTCTCAATGGACAGGCGAGCAGGCAGAGAGGACGCTCAGTGTCCTGACAAGCGGGCGCACTCCCGTGAAACTGTCGCTTCAGTACTTGTCGAACGCATGCATGCGCAAACCTGGAAACCGTTGGAATAGATGAGAACCCAGAGCTGCAAACTAGTCGCTTTTCGGCGACAATCGCCGTTTTCTTGGTCAATTTGGTCATTCACGTGAATCGTGTAGAACCGGAGAGTTTTGTTTTTGGGGGGGGGGGGGTCCAGAATTGCGAAAAATTATTGGATCGTTCTTATAATTTACATTTCTCTGGGCCAATCGGAATCTCAGCACTTGCTTCAGAATCTTTCTTATAATTGACATTTCTCTGGGCCAATCGGAATCTTGAAGCACACGGCGCCAACTGAGCTCACCATTTGATGAGACGGTCGCCTGGCTACCGCGCATGCGCATCCGCATGCGCATGCATGCGGCCAAACAACGCAAGAGAGCTTGCGAAACCCTCGTCCAGAGGGGTGTTCCACGAACGGAGGTTTAACAAACACTGAGTTAACGCTGAACTCTAGGTTGATTTACCCTGTGCCGACTAACCCAGAGTTTTCGGTTCCACAGCAGCGGTTATGCATTAGTTCAATCAACTCGGGGTTGGTTAACACAGGGTTGTGCGCGTCACCGCCAAACCTAAAAAGACGTGATGTATGGATCATGGAAACCCTGTTCGAAATGGCGAAACGGGACGCTTATTTAAATGAAATGGAACTTCAGGTTCTCCTGGAGAGCTATGACGAGGAGAAGGACATTATCACAAGAAAAGGGAACGCTAAAGCCTCTGCAACCCGGAGAACCAAAGTCTGGCAGCGGATCGCTGACCCCGTAAATGCGTTAGTTACACGTCAAAAGCATGATCCTTAATATTTGAGCCATGAATATATAAATATCCCAGTTAAGCATTCTTAAAGATCCTACCACATAACCCCTTTCTTCTAAAAAAATATGTACTCCGATGGCTTCCAAGCGGTCAGCAGATCAAGTATAGAAATGAAGTATAAAAAACATAAAAACTGGTAAGCTTTTGCCACCATCGTATTGGTATAAATTTAAATTAGCCATTTTTTTAAGCCAATCGTGAATAGGCCGACAGTCGGCAGACTGGATCTGGCCCTCAAATTGTCTTGACCCCGGTGGAGGAGCTGTTAATAAACATAACAAAAAAAAAAAATTGTGACTTGTAAATAAAATATTTTTTATAAGCCTTAAAGGCCCACTATGCAACTTCTGGAATTTCTTCGCTGTTTTCTTGGTTTTGGCACGGACATTTCTCTACACAGCGCCCCCTACTGCTTCGTAGTCGATATTTCACAACACTGTCGTAACAACTCGTTGACGACCATTCCCCATGCACTTCTACGCGAGCCATGTGCATTTGTTTTCAAAGAAGCCGGCGAATGCGTGGAGCCATGTCCAAAGTAGATGTTCATAAAGTGTAGGCAAGGTTATACATTTTTAAAAGGGTGTATTTGTATTGCAATAAACATAAATCCATCCTTTTTTATAGTTGACGGGGAGAATTTAGGCCTATATCCTAGATTATAATTGTTTTTATTTTAGGTTGAACAGAACAATCAGTGTAAGAGGTTTGGCCAACATAATAATCTAAATAAACAAGAACCTGGATTCGGGGATTCAGTCTGTATCTGGGGGACGAGACAGACGAACAGCAAAACACCCATGGAAACAAAAGGTGTTTATATGGTTGCAACCAAGCAAGCTAGAAACATACAGGGCTCACAACAAAACGGTAGATAAAACAATTTTTACAGGGCTCACAACAAAATGGTTGAGCAAACACATTTGTGCAGAGACTATCAACATCAAGAATACCACGAAGACAAAGGCCATCCAAGGGTACTTTCAATTTCAAAAGCAACACGGCCGAGTCGCCGTCTGATTTGCAGTCTTCTTTTTCTTTCAGTTCATGCTATTCCTGAAAAGCTTGCCCAACGTTTACTCGTGTCTGGCCTCTCTGCCGGTCAGTCTCCCTTTTCTCTTCTTCTGTTCCTCCGACATTGGGTTTCTCTGTCTCTTTTTAGTCGGCTGATCTATGATGAATATAACAATCCCTTAGTGCCTTGTGTTTATATCGAGCCGGTTCCATGTTTGGGGGTCTGTGCCGTAAAGCAATTCGTTACTTCGCGAGACCCGAGACTCCCGCGAGAGTGGGAGGCGGGTCGCCGGCAGAAACATATTCCTTTTCTCCGCCAAGATGCGCAAGGGTGAGTCGAAACAACGAACAATCGAACAAAAATGTATAATAGAACCATCGCAATGACTCTTAGCCTGTTATATTAAGGTAAATCAAGCCAAAAAAGTTGCATAGTTCCCCTTTCACTCGTGTCTGTTCTCTTTTCTGGTCCATTCTTCTTTTGTTCCACCGAAGGTCGCCTCTTGGGTCCCTTATCAGTCGATTGATCCATGATGAATGCAACAATTGCCTAGCAACTGGCTGTTTATATCTAGCCGGTGCCATGTTTGGGTGTGTGTCTGTGCCGTAAAGCATTTTCGAAACTACAATCTGACTACATTTTCGAGGATACTTCCGCTGCGTCACATCCGGAATGTCCCGGTCCGAGCAGATCAAGTTGCATATGCGCTTTTTCACTGTAGAGGCGACATGGGAAAATGACACACCCACCAATCGACCCAGAAATGGATGCAGAACCATCAGCATAACTCTCAACCTGCATACTTAATGTAATTTTAGCTAAAAAAGTTGCATAGTGGGCCTTTAAAGGGACACTGTGTAATATTTTGAGTAATTTATTACCTCAAATCAACATATTCATTCATAAATAAGTCCTCATTGGTGTTAAATTATCGCTGCCAAAAATCTCACTTATCCTCCTGAGCGAAGAATAATTAATATTAATATCAATATGGTTACATAGGACGGGTAAGCTTCATGGAGGCTTCCATTTTCTTCCGGTCTATGAGCTGCCTAGAGGGACAAAAAGCACTACGTCGTACAGGAATTGCAAACGCGTTTTCACTCTGAGCCAGCGTGACGGTGGAACAGAGCTTAGTTTAGCGAGACGAGTTTTACCGGCAAATTTGAACATGCACCGCTTTTTTTATAAAGACCATAGTTATGCCACGCCACAGGAGAAGGAATCATCGTCGCCAAAAAAAAGAAAAAGAGCGTTAAAAATGCAACGTGACCAGCGAATACAGAAAAGGAGGGTAAACATCGGAGTCGCTTTTCCAAGGTGGAAAGAGCTGATGAAGGAGAAAGATTATGAAAGGGATGCCGATGTTGCCTGCTTTCTTCTCGACAGGTAAGTCGATGTCACTGTCTAAAGTACAAGCTTTTGTCATTGCTTGGTTGTGTAATTCATTACATAGGCGGCACAACAGTGGAACACTTATACAGTAGCCGCGTTTACATGGACACATCTATGCCGCATAGATTTCTATGCGGAAAAATGGTCATGTACGCCTCATTCGGAATACAATTATCTGTTCGGCATAGATTCTATGCCGAATAGAATAGGTGGTGTAGTCCGTTTTAAATCGCCATGTATACACTTATTCCGCATAGATTGGGGTTTAACTTAGAGCAGCCGCAGTAGTTCACTGAGCTCCGTCGGTACTTTTAAGCACACCGAACTTCACCGCTGTCAAGGAAAGTGGATTTATTGCCTGATTCACGTCTTTGTTATCACTCCGTAAAAGTAGTCCGGTAAGCGTGTCCGGTTGCTAAGCGACGGGACATAGGTGTTTATTAATGAGGTGTCCACGCGCGTCCGAGATGACTGTAAATGAGTAGGCTACTACTAGTACTTTTGCAGGCTGAACGTTAAAATACTTCTTAACTTAGAGAGATGGCAGCTGCAGTAGTGCGCATATTGGACCTTCGAGGATTCCTGGTCACTAAATTCCCGTAAGACCACTCTCTCCCACCAGCCTTGGCTGCGGACTCGCATCCAAATTCCTCTTGTTTGCGGCGGAGCATAGGGTAAATATAAAGATCTGACGAGAAATTGACGTTGCTGCGCTGTCCTCCTTCTTAATTGAAGGAGCAGGCAGAGAAAAGCTCTCTCCTGCTGTGCTTTCATTAAAATCAAATTTAAAATCCCCGATAGTGATAAGACATCCATTATGTCGCCGCCGGTCCAGAGACGTGTCAGGTGTGCGCGAGAGACATAACGGACACTTTTGTTACTGCAATGTATACAGTACATTCGGAACACATTTTAGGAACGGATCTATGCCGCATAGAAATCTATGCGGCATAGATCTGCCATGTAAACGCGGCTAGTGTTTGGGAGTAACAGAATACATGTAGGGCCTACCGGCGTTACGCATTAATTGTTTGTATGTTCAGATTTTAATTGGACCCCAGGAAGACTAGTCTGCCGCTTCTGAGACAACTAATGGGGTTCCATAATAGGGAAAAAGGGCAAAAGGAATAAACAAATAAACGGCAATCCTATCAAGATCTTCTCTTGACTCTCGTTCTCCTCTTCCTCGTCGTCCTCCTCGCCTAGCTCCCACCGATCCACTGCCTCTCTGTCCTATCCCTCTCCCTCTCCCTCTTCCTCTTCCTCTCCCTACCGGCGTTGAATCGCCTGATGATGATCTCTGACAATGGACGGACATCGAAAAGTAAACGGATAAAGAATGTTTCATTACTAATAAGCACATAGTTCATGCGTTGTAGTAGAGTAATATAAACTAGCCTACTAAAAAAAAGTTATAGGCCTGCTATTGCTGATTTAGATTGAATTTTTCTATTTCTCTACTGATTGCCTCGACAATGCAACATTAAAAGTTACTTCCGACGGGCCGTTTGTCCGACTTTTAAAAAAGGAGGCGCATTAGGCCGACGGTTCAATAGGCCTATGCCGAATAGGCCTACATATAGAGTATTATACCTCTCTCTCTCTTTTGTCATTTTTGCTCTCAGAGAGAAAGAGATACACAACTCTTTATATGTAGGCCTATTCGGCATATTAAACCGTCGGCCTAATGCGCCTCTTGTTTGACTTACCGGACAAACGGCCCTTCGGAACAATGGGTTACGTTTTCGTAACATTGTTTAAATAATGACTATCGTGAATGATGACTGAAATAATTCACTATCTTACACTAATGATTCAATGCCGTTTGAAGTTTGTTAGAAATAACAAACTTCATCATCATCACTCGAATGACTCGATGAGGTAGTAGGTGTCATGTCACAGCTTCTTGGCACATACTGCTCACCGTAGTTTTTTGGACAAGCGAGCACTATTAGTTTGAATGCAATATACAATTGTACCACTAGATGGGAGTAATTTTTACACAGTGTCCCTTTAAGGATGTTTTGACATTGATTTTTGATAAAGAGTTTTGTTAAGTCACGCTTAGAGTAGTGTCATTTGTATATTGCAATAAAAAAAAAATCCCCCCGTGACACTGTCACCTTTTTTCCTCTGAGGAGTTTGCAGGTCTGGAACCACAATAAAATGTGACACTGAATTTGAAACGGCACATTGTAATTTTTGCATCTATTATCAAAATAATTATTAGTAATGCAGTGAAAATTTGTAGAAATGTGAATATTTGGTTGGCATGTTGATTAATGGTGTGTGCCCCTAAAATTTCTCGTTGGGCCCCTAAAATTTTCAGTTGGGGGCCACAGTGCTCCTGGTGAAAAAAGTTAGTCTGGAGCCCTGAGGTGGACACGCCCACTAGTGATGTCATATGGGGCAGATTTTCGAAATGGCTTGTAAGGCTTATCACACTCACACCTGGTGGTATAATATGTCCCCTTTAAAGCAATGCACTGACTCGGGGAGCTGCTCCAAGTCAGTGATAGATGCTGTTAAATGTATATCGGCTATATTGAGATGGATATTTTATATGGATTTCGTCCAGCCCTGGTACCAGGTGAAAAATTCAATTTCAAGCCCAGAACAGAAATCACTTTGAGCTATACTCGGATTGCTGGAGTTTGTTGAATGTCTTAAGGCTGCAACCTTATTTGGAAAAGAAACGCTGGCCAGCCAAGGCAACACTTGCATCCATTGAGAAATTGAGAAATAGAATAAGAACCATTTTGCCCATGACTCCAAAATCGTATTTGATCTGCGTAAGTAAAATGGATGGAAATCTAACTTCCTAAAAAAGTGATACAATAAATGTTCCCACAACATTCTTGTTCGCCCAGCCTTGAAGCCCCTTTTCGATGGCGGCCACCGGAATCCATTTTCTGTTGGGAACATTACTGTCACCAACGACTACGCCCCTTTGCTCTGATAGGCTACCGAGTGCTGTGTTGCCGGGGTAGTGCCGGTGTCGGGCATCTGGACAGGCAAATGCTGTGTGGTCGTGAAGCAACTGTTGACCGAGCAGTTGATCACCCTCCATGTGCTGGACGTGGTGCAGAGTGAGAGGGTCCATGTGGTTGAGATGATGGTCACTTCTGTAGGTGAGTATGTTCTGCAGTGTTGCCCAACCAGGGGATCAGGAGTCCACCTGGGCATGCCCGTTATTCATATGGTGGTTGTGGGAGAAATGCAGACTTCCAAGATATCAGATCATGCAGTTTCAATTTCAGGTTTCTGGGGTGTAAACTTGTCACCTTTCGGCAATATTCCCAGTTTTATTTCAAAACAGACTGTTCCCTTGGATATGCAATAATATATAATGTAGTCAGACATGTATAATAACAATCTCAGCCTTTCATGGCAAAAATAAGCTATTTTGGAGGTCCTACAATAGTCCTAAAATAGCAAATAAGGCCTGGTCCCTGGAATTAACTGCTTCATATAAATGGTTCTGGTCAGGCGTTTTGATGCATCTTGGAAAGGGCACCCATAGAAAATATACCTGCTGGTATACCTTTTAACAAAAATTACTGTCCGGAAACTTACATTTGAAATGTTTGCTTTAAACCTTTTTTCTCATCCCTTCATGAAGACTAGCGGATAAATGAATCATTGTTTATTTTTTACTGCTCCCTCTCAACTTTGCGACTAGGCAAGAGGCTGAGCAGCTTTCTGGTCGACCAGGGATATGCCACACACGAAGGGGTCGCTGCAAAGCCAAGTGAAAAAGAAATTCGTAAGTATTGAATTAATAAAGAATTTAACAAGCTTTTAGTTTGAGTTACAGCTTATTTAGATGGACATTTCGGGTGCTGTGGTTGAACTACTTTTGAATAGAAATTACGATATTTACCTTTCCAAACGGACTGTTTGGTCTGGAGTTTGAAACTAAAGTTTATTAATGTGATGCTCTTTTGTGGTTCGGTTTTGAAAACGATCAGAAAGGGTCATAGATGGATAGGTATCTTTTTTTTTCTTCATTTTATTTAAAAGTGCTGTGACCCTCAGTTGCAAAGTATTGGCGTTTAATAAATCCCATAGGTAAATTTGAACCAACATGACCGCAAATTTACAGTTTGGTTACCATTGGATGTATTGTGTTGTTGGTGTCTCAGACGGCTTGGTTAGCGCGTCTTTGGAGAACTTTAGGCGTCAGTCCAGTGGGAAGGACGAGAACACAGAGGCCTGTCCCCCGGAGCCCCTGAGCCAGCGCGTGGGAGACTGCTTCTCCGCCCTGGTCACCCAGGTCCGCTCCCCCGTCGACATGATCTGCCAGAAGGTGGACAATGCCAGTAAGTACTAGAGATGTTCAGATACCAGTTTTTTCCTCTCCGATTCCTGAACTTGCGTATCCGCCGATACGAGTATATATCGATACAGAATCTATCATTGTAACTACTAAAAGCTCTTGTTCTTATTGAAGGGTTCGCTTAAGATGACGGCAATGTGAAGTCGGTTCACTTACTGTCTACAGTTTTCTTTTTCAGATGTAGATCATTTAATCGATAATTATAATAATACATTTGTAATCTTTTAGTTAAGCATCCATGCATCCATGTTTTTCCGACTTGGTGGCTCGAATGCACGTAGGTCGGAAATTACGCGTTTACCATTCCGACTTTCCACAACCATAAATGAACGCAGCATAACCCTGCACGTGTTTGTGATGTTCTTTGCCTGTGTCGTAAATTAGCTCACTTGAAGGTATCGGATTGGCGCATGGACTTGCTTACTCGACGATACCGACAATGTGTTTAAGGCATTATCAGAGGAATTTCCGATACTGGCATTGTTATCGGGCCGCATTTTTCTGTCCAAGCCCGGCCCGCGTCCGACAGAGAAATAACAGAGCCCGACTCGAGCCCGACAGGCATTAAGATATACATGTCCGAGCCCGACACAGTTAGTCTATTTTTCTCATACTAATGACGCGTGTACTTTTGTGTGTGTGTGTGTGTGTGTGTGTGAAAGCATGCCTTTATTAAACAACTGCAAGGCATTTTGAAATATCAACAGATGAGTGCACCCAGCTTGTGTTAACAGCGAGCACAAGAGGCTCAATCATAGCCAATTTAGATTCAAATAGGCCCACAAAAAAGGATTAAACTCCCGATGCCAATTTCTTCTTAACGTCCTCAATCGCTTGCATTGTCTATGCACTGCGCGTGTGCGTGCGTGCGTGGGCATGTTTGATCGCTGCATGTGTCTGTCTGTGTGTTTGTGACATGTGGGATGCACGTGTGTTCCGTTGTCACAGGAAGATGGCTGTTTAAGTCCTATTAAAACTATATTTGAATCACACAACTATCCTTTGCAACAAGTGAAACAGGCGTATAATAAGCTATTTTAATTGTCCAATGTCCTACGCCTTATCACGCAGATGTGACCGGACTCGACCCGAACCCGAGCATAATTTCTAAATATTTGTCCGAACCCGGACCGGCCCGTCCTGTCCGGCTCGGGTCGGGATTCCATGCTCTATTGAGCACTAAGCTAACCCACACAGTAGAGCTGGGACAGTCTTTAGCTCTACCTAACCCTCACAGTAGAGCTAGGCCAGTCTTTCTTAAGTCCTTTTGAGTAGGGCTGGATAGCCATCAGAGTAGGACAGTCTTGACTTTATCCACTATTTAACCATCAGAGAAGGGCTAACTTTATTTGGCCATGCACTCTTTTTTCCTCCAATTACTCCATTGGGGGCTGACTGCTTGCAAAGCTGGCTGTCAAAGTTTTAAATGTTTGCTTTTCAGGTGAGATCCTGGAACTTCAGAAGAACCTCAGAGACCACTGCAGTCCGATCCCAGCTAGCCTCAACTTCAGACCGGCCCCTGGCACTGTCTGCTGCTCCCAGTTTTCAGGTAAACCCAGAAAGCTGTCCGTCAGCCATGATCACTTGTTGTTACCCTCCATTACTAGTCATCACTTACCCGGTTCAATGACAGCTCTCTGTTAGCCTCAATCGATAGCTGTTACTCTCTATTACTAGCATTCATGGAGCCTCCAACATTTGTGTATTTTGTTTTCTGACTGTTTTATGCCCAGATGACAACCAGTGGTACCGGGCCCAGGTTCTGGCATACTCCTCAGAGGATCGGGTCTGTGTGGGCTATATAGACTTTGGGAACACGGAGGACGTGGAGCTCGGGCGTCTGCGGCCGCTCAGTGCCCCTCTGCTAGCATTGCCCATGCAGGCCATCCCCTGTTCCCTAGCAGGTACTGAAAATACACTGGTCCACACTACACGCCCCTCATCTCTAACCCCGCCCCTCATGTCCAACCTCACCCCTCATGTCCAACCTCGCCCCTCATGTCCAACCTCGCCCCTCATGTCCAACCTCGCCCCTCATGTCCAACCTCGCCCCTCATGTCCAACCTCGCCCCTCATGTCCAACCTCGCCCCTCATGTCCAACTTCGCCCCTCATGTCCAACCTCGCCCCTCATGTCCAACCTCGCCCCTCATGTCCAACCTCGCCCCTCTCATCTAACCCCGCCCCTCATCTCCAACCCCGCCCCTCATCTCCAACCCCGCCCCTCATCTCCAACCCCGCCCCTCATCTCTAACCCCGCCCCTCATCTCTAACCCCGCCCCTCATCTCTAACCCCGCCCCTCATCTCTAACCCCGCCCCTCATCTCTAACCCCGCCCCATCTCTCTAACCCCGCCCCATCTCTCTAACCCCGCCCCATATCTCTAACCCCGCCCCATATCTCTAACCCCGCCCCTCTCATCTAACCCCGCCCCTCTCATCTAACCCCGCCCCTCTCATCTAACCCCGCCCCTCTCATCTAACCCCGCCCCTCTCATCTAACCCCGCCCCTCT
>NC_079429.1:16259374-16321874 GCF_026213295.1 Gadus chalcogrammus
AGTGTTTCAGTGGAGATACGTGTATGTTTTCTTAAGTTTTAAAACTCTTGTGCGTTGGTTAATGGTTTGGTGACTTGAAAGTGGTTAATTGTGTTTAGTGGAGGTGGAGTGTCAGCAGAGAATGATGAGGGAGCTGGCGGAGTACTGCAGCACCGGACAGGCCTCCCTCAAGTCCTCATCCTCCCCAGGCCAGGAGAGACCCCGCCTGGGTGCTGCATGCTGCGCTCTGTTCTCTGGTGAGACACACGCGCGCACACACACACACAGGCATTCCTAGGTTTGCTTTGATTACCATTATTATATTGTTGACGATTACAATTTTAGAAGTGAATTCAGATGCATATAATTAGCCCCTCATCAATAGACCCCTTGATCAGATTTTGACAAATAAATAAATAGATAATGCACATGCAGTGGCATTCCTATTTACAAATACTACTTAAAAAAGGCAATGGCCAAATAGAGCCAGTGTAAAAAAGTCAGCTAAACTGCTTATTCTCAGTGTGTTTATTTAGCAATAAAAAATGAACACTAAACATAAATAATAAACATTACAATAAAAAAATTACATTTATTTGAAAACGGTGAATACAACTTGAGGCCTTGTTCACATCTAGCGTTTTTTTTAATCTGCCAGCGCTTGTTTTACATTATATTCCTATGTAGCGGAGCGTTTCTGGAAGAAGTCACGGCCGTTTTTTTAAACGCCTCTCCCAGCGTTATTTTCTGCCATACGGAGCGTTGAAAAAAGTTCAACTTTCAGGAAGAAAGCGGCCGGCGTCAGGCGTCTTTTTGGCAACTGACCAATCACAAGCGGAACATGGACACAACTCTCAACCGTCGAGAAACAATGACGGACAAATCACTCGGGAAAGTGCAGGTGGAGCGTTTAAAGGGGACCTATTATGCTTTTTTGACTTTTATGACCTATAAACGTTGTTATAATGATTGATAGTCATGTTTAACCATACTAAAGTGTCAAATAATGACGTACATGCATTTCAACGTGCTCCCTGCTGACAGTCTGGGGTGGCTGTGCAGAGCGCTAAACACTCGGGACAACGTTTGCGTTTCACTTGTTCACATTTCCGGGAAATCATCTACGTAGAGGCACTCCTGCCGCGCCCCCATATGCCTGGTCATATCTGCCCGCGCGCGCGCTTCAAGGAAGGTAACCAATCACAACGGAGTTGGGTTGGCAGGAGGGGGGCGAGGGGGCGGAGAAGGACGAAACCGAGCGTTGACAGAGAATGCTGAAAGCGCCCAGATGAGAGGAAGAGTTTCCCGAAAATCGACATAGTTTTTTGTGTATTGTTAAACATGATATAACAACGTTTATAGGTCATTAAAGTCGAAAAAGCATAATAGGTCCCCTTTAATAGTTTTAATTACAGAACATGTCGATATCTACGACATGTCTGATGGGCTCTAGCCTGGATACGTAGTAGGGGAGTAACATCGGGTCTAGAATGGGTTCGTTGCTAGGCGATAGAAAAAACGCTCTCGGAGCTTTGAGGTAAAGCACCACGTAAATTCCAATTGGACGAAGTGCTTTGAATATATGGGGGTTCTTCAAATGATCATGAAACTAAATAGATTATTTTTACATTGTGCAAAGTTTTAATTCAATTGCACAGCTAGTGCTATTAAAGTGCATGCAAAGATATGTCCAATTGTAGATGACGGAAGTTAAGAACTATATTTATATTACCTTGGTATGTTACCTTAGCAGAATGTTATTATTAGTAGGTAGACCTGTTGGGCCAATTGCTCTGTCAGTAAGCATTGCTGCGCTTTAAAATTGTACTCCTTAAAACTGAGGTTTTGGAGTTTAACACGCAGCTGCGCACGAGGTTGAACGTGATTGCTGTGTAACGACTCGTACAGGATCAGCTGATTCCTAGCTGACTCGGTTTAAACTGCTTGGAAACCGGAAGTACTCTGATTTGTAGTATACCCCAGCAGATGCAGTCTTAACTTAATGGATGCATTTTGTGCTATAATTACCCAGAAAAACTTGATGGAAATGTAAGCAATTGAGATCAAGGTAAAACGCAGCTGAAGGTTAAAGTACTTATGTTGTACCTTCACTACTTTAAAACCATGTTAAACTTAAAGTGGTAAGCTAGAGACAGAGCAATTGCCCCTTTGGATTAAGGAGGAGGAGCACAAATAGTTGGTTTGAGAGGAAAGATGTTGTAGCACTAGTTGTAGAAAAAAACTCATGTGTGGGCTGGGTCACATGACTTCTCGCATGTTTAAATTCCTCACCACGTCTTTACTTTTGGTAGGGGTATGGGTTCGGCATTGTGTATATCATCATATCTCCACATACTATCACAGTACTGTTAATGGATGAAGAAAATCCTGCCACACTTTATGCTCCTGTAGTGAAGTTATTTTTCCAGGCTTAATCCGATATATGGGAAATCCGATATATGGGTTGTTGAGAAAACATGTCCAGAAGGAAGGGGAAGTCCCGTGTCCAGACAGCAGGTATCCTGCAGACGTGTGAATACAGGTTAGAATTTGCTGCCTTCCTCACATCTCTCTTGCATGCAGACATACTACCTCCCCTTTCTATCCTTAATATGCCTCATAACTCTGCCTTTTATCAAGCTCACTCTGCAGTGCTCTTTTGTATCTCTCGCCTTTTAAACTCGCGCAGCTTGCCCACTGCATCCGTCCGTCATTGGATAACGGAAGGCGTGGCAGACGGATTGGGGAGTAGCCTTTGCAGAGGCATCTGTCAGCAAAGCCTGAGTAGTGTCACAGTTCATAAATTTGCATACGCGATTTGATTGGATGTCGGATCCATCGCTGCCTGAAAAGTTGAACATTCTTCCATCGTGTTCCCTCGCGCTCTTTGTTTTCTTTCCTTCCAGTCATTTCTTCCCCTTCCTCTCAACCTTTGAACCCCTCTATCTCCTTGTGTCCCACTCTTTTTCCTTTCCCTGTCTTGCCCTCCTTTTCTCTTTGTATCGCTCTCCGCTCCATCCTTCTCCCCTTTCTCTTTCCGAGCCATCTCCCACTCTCCTCATCCCCTGCAGTCTTCTTTCTGTTCCTCTCTCGCTCCTCCGGGAACCCCACCTGCAGTAGCTGCCAGCAACACAGTAATTTGCTGTCTGCCAGTAGAAATAATGACACAGCTGGCATGCAGCCATGCGCTAGTTCTACCTCTAAACACTGGAGCCCGCCACGCATTCCGCAGCGCTCCTAACTACCAGGTTGGCTTTATAGCAGTTTTCCAACAGTCTCCTGCCAAGCATTTTGCGAAGATGGGGAGGAAGTTGGGTCGGTGTGTGGGTGGGTGGATTTTTAGGGTTGGTTAGGTAAGGCCAGGTTTTGGGTTGGTCACTGTCCCCGTTGGGTTGCCGCAGTGTGGACATTTTCACACCGAGTAATACGCTCGTGTCAACACCGGTATTACCGGTATAAACGGTATTAACTTTGAAACTATAGGTCAACCGCCATCTTCTCCGTCAACTCTCCTCTCACACTCGGTGACAGCGGCTGGCAGTGCGCCAATTCTCGTCGTCTTATAACGTTCTATATATAATAGGATAATATATATCATAATATCACGGCCAAAAGCTCTGTGCGACTCCGGATGGCCGTAGCGCGGGGAGCTCACGTAGGGATTTGGCTCCGCAGGGTTTGTTTACCGGCGTTGCTATGGTTACCGGTCTTGTAAGGAAGCACGTCTATTCTCGGCGCGACAATTCTCCCGCACAGAGCAGAACCGTGGCCTATTCTACACATTTAAATTTTCTTAATTATAATTATATTATTCATTTTTACTGAATTTGTTTTTTATTACAAAAATAAATAAATGATAATACTCGGTGTTGCCGGTGTGCAACACCGAGTAAACGGTGTTGGCCTCAACACCGGTAATACCGTATACCGCGGCAACCCTACTGTCCCCTTTAAATATCTGAGTAAAAGCAAAGAACCAGGGGAAGACACACAGGAAAGGATAGGATCTGATTCTTGCCAGAATCACCTAAAGAGGTATACGGCTCGAACCTGGAGGCATCCATGAGCAAGATGTCCTTAACCTCAGCTGTTCTTTTGAAGGCAGGGGTTAGACAGTTGTTTTATTCAGTCATGTGGCACATTTTCTGTTGAATCCAGTCATCATGGGTGACACCAGCGTGCAATGTGTTTGGCTGCTAACCCAACTCTCTCCATAGGTGACCAGACCTGGTACCGTGCCGTTGTCCTAGAAACGGCTGAGAGCGAGGCTAGCGTTCTCTTCATGGACCATGGCAACTGTGAGACGGTCCCCTACTCCAGCCTCCGCCCCATCCCGGATCATCTCCTCCTTCTGCCCTTTCAGATCACCCGCTGCTCCCTTGCCGGTACCCCCACCCCCACCTAGCTATCAGGCTATCCAGAGTCCATGAAAGACACTTTTAGCTGATATTATCGAATTTGTAGGTTCAAAGAGAGGCACTGTTATTTACCTTTGCATTTAGGGGCTTTTGCTCTGCGCTTTTATCCAAGCCGACTTACAATCATCCATAAATAATCACACCGACGGCGGAGTCGACCACGCAGGGCGACGGCCAGCTCTTCAGGAGTAGTCAGGGTGAGGCGTCTCACTCAGGGACACCTCGACACTCGGATAGGAGGAGCCAGAGATTGATGAGATACTGCCGCCATGCTTTGCATCATAAGACCGCATGTCAGAATCGAACTTGGGTCTTTACAAGTTTTATTGCCTACATGGTTGCATATTAATGGATTGAGTCACTGAGCAGCCCTTCTTGGGGATTAAAGGAGACATATTATGGTGTTTTCCCAACAAGTAAACATAGTATGAGTTCCAGAAAAAATATTTCCCCTCTGTTTCAGTCCCTTCAGAATGCGCTATTTCTGGTGTCTGTAGCTTTAATGCAAATGAGCTGCTGCCCATTGACCAAAGAGCTATCAGAGTGAACCACAGCATGGAGAAGTGATTGTTGCCGATTGCGGATTCCTGGAGCTCTATATAATAATAATAATAATATAGGTATTTGTAATACACTAATATCACGGCCAAAAGCTATGTGTGCCTCAGATGATATTATGAATCATAAAGACTGCGTCTGAAATCTGGTGCTCCCACAACAAGTAAAGACTCGTAGTGGGAGTTCTCGGCCATGGTTGAGAAAAGGGATTGTACTCCTGGAACTGAGCTCCGGGAGTACAATCCCTTTCTCCACCATGTCTCTTCCTCCAGACTGCCAAGCTTCGGCGGCAGCTCCTCCGGGGGGAGAACGGCGACAGTCCGGCATCTCCGGCGGAGAAAGGGAATATACTCCCGGAGCTGAGCTGCCGGGCTGCCGCCAAGCTCAACCCGGCGGAGCTGCTCGTCTGCTGGTCCACAAAATCTTAGCTATGCTCTGATTGGAGGGGAGTGGGGAAGTGGGAGGTAATATTCAAATGTGCCCCCGTCCTACGTAAGAGGGGGGGCCGAAGCTGACTCGCTCATTTGGTAACTAGGCGGGATACTTTCAGAAAAGCATGTCTCACAGAAGTCACGTACAGACTTTTTTCAAAGTTTGTATGCGTGTGGGAGCACCAGAGCAACAACACCCCAAATCCCAGTAAAAGTGTTTTCATAACATGTCCCCTTTAACCTTAGAATGTGGGTTGTCTATCATTCGTACAGGTATGCGTCACACATAAAGTCACAAGTATGTAAAAGTAGTAGTATTATCAAATCACGTTTCAGTGGGCATTACATGTGGCAAATAAACCTACTGACTGAAAAATATGCTTATTATTGAACTGAAATCATTAAATATTAGCCTAACATAAAACATAATCATATGGAAATTATATTTGCATATATGTGGTATTTCTGGTGGCAGTGTTTGAGAAATGGGGAAAATTGTAGTATAACACCACGATTATCTAACATTTTAAATTTAACACACCAGTTGAGCCATTTTAACAGCACTTAGAAATGGTCTTGAAGGTTCTTCTGATGGGCCTTTATGGAAGCCACGTTTGAGAACGAATATCTGCTGATAACGTTCTGTCTGCAGTCGTTTGAAGCCCCCTTAATCAACAATATGTTCACCTACGTGATTTGATAGGCAAAATGACTGCAGTTGGAACAAATTTATTTCAAATTCATAATAATCAATGAGAGAAAATATGCACAGTTGAGATGGATCAAATATAAACTATGGATGTTATTGAAATGAGCCAGGCTATGATTAACCTCCTGTGACTCTTCTGTAGGTAAGGAGTGCTTCCCGCCGGACTGCCCCTCCGACATACTCATGCTGCTAAAAAGTGTGCTGGCGGACTGCGTCACGGCAACCGTCTACGCCTTCGACGGCTTCACCAACCTGCTGTCAATCAAGATGCCCCGTGAGATGGGCGGGGGCTGCCTCGGTGACCTCATCCTGTCCCAATTGGAGCTCCTGACCCACCCAAAGACGATAAATAACCAGGCCGCCACCACCACCAAGCAGGTGTCATCCCTCATCATCGTTGATGGGGGACCTCAACCTTCAACCCCCAACAGCCATCCCACCACCACTAAGGTCCTGGAAGGACACCCCACCAGCTCCACCACTGTCAATAAGGTCCTGGAAGGACACCCCACCAGCTCCACCACCGTCAATAAGGTCCTGGAAGGACACCCCACCAGCTCCACCACCGTCAATAAGGTCCTGGAAGGACACGCCACCAGCCGCACCGCCATCTCTAAGGTCCTGAAAGGACACATCACCAACTCTACCACCATCAATAAGGTCCTGGAAGCACTACTTACCAGCCCTAACAACACCCCTCAGGTCCTCGAAGGAAACCCCACCAGCCCTAGCACCATCAATAAGGTCCTGTTAGGACACCCCACCAGCCCTAGCACCCATCAGGTCTTCGGAGAAGGGCCAAGGAATGCGGTGTTGCTTAAAGGTGGGTGAGGTCACCCTGACATGTTGGCGTGTCCTGTGGGTGGAACACGTTCTTCATTCCCCCACTTATTTCTATACCAGAAGTCATACCTAAACTAGAACCAAACACTATCATTGAATAAAATGATATCCTGGTGTCGGCTGGAGAGGGAGGAAGGAGAGATGGATATAGATACTTTAATGGCCCCAAAGGAAATTCTAGTTTTTCAGTTGAATAACAATTCGCTGGATGAGTGAATATATATCTTTAAAACAAGTTAAAAGAGAGGTGGTGGCTTGGGGGGTAAGCTATAATCCAATCAGTTTTCTTATTACATTCCTCAAAGGTAAATACGTTTTCTATTCTACTTTTATTTTATGCTATATTATTTAAAGCATGAAACCCAGGGTTGCCGCGGAGCTTGAAAAGTCTTAAAAGTCATTAAATTAAATTTTCGATAATCAAGGTCTTAAATGTCTTAAAAAGTCTGGAATTATTGGGTGGGCGGCATTAAATTTAATCGGGGGCAGAATTAATGAGCGGGTGTATATTTGTTCAGTTTTATGTTCTATTTTACAAACTACAATGTCCGATTGGTCACATCGATAGCATTCTTCTTCAGTGTCCGAATTGAACAGTTGGCCGAGTACGGCATCCAACATGCCCGGCTCCCTCTCGTCATTATCCGAGTCAGTGTCGCTGCTGTTGCCTGGCAGTTCAGTGATTATTCCTGCCTTTGTGAAAGCTTTGACCACAGTTGAGAATGATATATCAGCCCAGGCATCCACGATCCATTGGCAGATAGTGGCGTAAGTCGCCCGGCGCTGTCTCCCCGTGTTGGTGAACGTGTGTTCGCCTTCTAAGGCCCCGTCCACACAAAGCCGATTTTTTTGGTGAAACCGCGTCAGTCTTGTCCGTTCGGCTGTCCGTCCAGACGGAGCCGGCGAATCCGGTGCCCGAAACCACACATTTCTGAAACCACCCTCAGAGGTGGTTTCAAATCTATCCGGACCTATGCGGTTTCGTGTTTGGATTCGTGTGGACGCCTGAAACGCAAACGATGACGTCATTAGCCCCCCACCAGCTGGGGGACGTCAGAGTTGCGTTGAATTTCTTAATTATTATTTTATTTGTATTCTTTTTGTAGCTTTAAATAAAGCCCCTTGATAAATGTAATACCTAACTGTACATTGAAAAGTATTTCTGCTCAATTTAAAAGGTTGAATCTCCTCGTGACTGAATGTTTGTATACAGCGCGCAGGCTTGATGCGCTCCACTTTTTTCTGTGGAGAACCAGCACCTTGAATATAGCGTTTCTACAGCTCGATGTGGTTTCGAAATGACTCCGCCTTTACGGAGTGCGCCTTATAGTGCGGAAAATACGGTAATTCACTGAGTTAACCAACTAATACTCTTCACTAGAAATGTTGTGTGAAATGATTTTCAAGCAGTCTTGCGGTATCAGCTTGGTAGATGGAACAGCGAGGTGTCCGATAGGCGGAGATCTAGATCAGCGGGAGTGGCCAGCGAAGCTGTGCATCGTGGTGCTTGGTGGGAGTTGTTGTCTTCAATCCACGAACGCCAAAAAGTCACTTTCTGCCTTTTCTCGGTCAAGACGGCCCCAAATTAGAATTTTATTTTATTATTCGACTACATATAGGACCCGATTTCAATACATATTCATGCCTCCACCGGTGAAATGCTCCTTTAAAAGTATAGACATCTAGAGTCCTTTTTCCATCAGATTTTCAAGCGAATTAACTCTTAAAGCGAATTAATTTGTAGCGACATAAGAAGCGCCTAAACGGTTTTCCATCGACAGAATGATTATAGCGAATTAAAATTGTGTCACAATGCCCCGTGTTGAAGCGCATTTTTCTGACCCGCTAGATGATTTTTCATCAACAATGCGCATGCGCGACATTCTATATCGCTTCAGCCGTTTTCCATTACTTTTATGTCGCTAGAACTTTCCCAAAACCACCTCTGCAGAGCGAATTAACTTAGTGCGACAAAATCGGCGTTAGAGCGATATAACCCTTTTTCCATCACATATGTCGCACTAACTTTTGATGCGCATCATTTTAAAGCGCATTATCTTTTTGATGGAAAAAGGACTTGGGTTATATAGAAGTTAAAGTTATAGACGTCTATAATAGAAGCTGAATGTAAAAAAAATAAATAAAAACATTCAATCCATATGCATAATGTTTGCACTATATTTTGCACTATATTGAAGTTATTTTGTTTTCTGTCATAATTGTTATATCTTAAGTTTTGTTATTGGTAAGATGGCAGTTAAGAACGTTACTATTCATTATTCAAACTGAAAAAAAACTCATAATGAACAGAGTATATAGTGTATTGTCTCGATTTATTTGCAACGGTATTGGTATTAAATTTTCCTTTTAGAGGTCTTAAAAAGGTCTTAAGTCATTCAATTTGTATTTAAAAAATGTGTAGATACCATGATAAAACCAGAGAAGGGTAAATATTCAAGAGGAAGGCCTTATTTTTTTTCTCTTTTTAAGAAAAGCCTCGGGAGCAGAATGCTTATGAATCTGGACCATGTGAGGCCAATAACAAGAACTTGTCCCAACGTATATGAATATTTCTAAAAACAAACCATGTTCTCTGTGATTTGGCCTCCCGTCCACACTGAAACCTCCTCTTAGGTCACTGAAAACGGCCTGTGAAAGATCCTTCCAGGTTGGAGATATTTTAAAACTGTTTTGTGTGAACGGTAGGAACAGGTTACACAAAAACGCAACCTTACCTCTAGAATTGATTTCCACATTGAGGATGCACCAGAAGCTTTAAAACAATGGTGGCCTACTGGTGTGTTTACGGGTGGAACTGTTTAGTTACATGTTTACCAATCCACGTTGCGCTGCTTGATGACTACACTGCCGTGCGAACCCGTATGAATACACTACAGTTATTGTCGTTTTCTCCGCTCAAGAAGGCGCCCATCGATGCACATGCTCCTGATGTTGTCCGCCCACCGGCCTAACATGCTGATAGGAGAGTGGTTGAATTGTGTTTTATGCATTGGCTTGTGGATGGAGATATTGGAACACCTTTGGAATATATTATTAAATGGCTTGGTATAGCAAGCGGTTTGGGACAAAAAGCACTGCAGTATTTGGTGGGGATTGTTACTTTCAGCCGTCATGTGAGTGACATTCTGTTTTTCATGTTATGTACTAGGACTGGAGGTTTCTGGCTGTTGCTGCAATGACCTGAAGACGAAGGTTGGCCGGTTGACTCTGTTCTTTGTGGGGGGAAAGACATTCTCTGAATCTTAGTTCTGATTTTAATGGTGGACTGCACGCATCTTATTTGTAAATGTAAAACCTTAATGTGAGGGCAATTCTTTGTTCAATTGAATGCCATTTAATTGAAAAAGGCATGTTTTATACTAGCTGTTTTCACTAACATTGACAGTGCTACATGTGTTATAATTAGTGCTGTCAAGCGATTAAAATATTTAATCGCATTAATGTCGGTTAACTCGCGATTAATCGCAAATCTTTTTTCTATGCTAAATATCCCTTGATTTCTTTTTCCCATTAATTGTTCTCATTTTAATGCTCTTATCAACATGGAAAAGTGCATCGGCTTGCCTTGTGCAAATGTTTTTTTATTGATAACAACATTGGCATATACTGATCAAAACAGGACGATACAAAAAAAAGCCTATAGTGCAATTAAACGATGAACATACAAACATACTGCCTTGAACATAGCAGTCAGGCTACTGCTTCTTTGTTTTGAGCCAAATATATATATATTTTTTTTTACAAATTAATACATTTGCATTAATCGCGCGATAAAATATTAACGCCGTTAAAATTGGTTTGCGTTAACGCCGTTAATAACGCGTTTAACTGACAGCACTAGTTATAATAAATGTTTAAATATGAAAAGAAGCAATAGGCGTTTGTACTGTCTAACTGTTCACAGATACAGCGTCCTCTAAAGGTTTTGCCGAGGTCCAATTGGATTGTATAATTCAATTTTATTCCCTAATTTCTTCCAGATGGATCGTCTGGAGCAGTTGATGGAGAATCAGATCGTTGTCCTCAGTAAACTGATTGAGCTAGCCAGCTGCTAAGTGACCCCTCAAGTGTTCAACCTCCAAAATATTGTTGGATTTTCGTTTGAATAGACATATATTCAGTTTTGTAGACACCATTACAGAAAGTAATCCTGTCAAAGTTTGAAGCGGATGCTGAATTTGAGCCATGCACCAATGTTATGCTGTTGGTATATTTAATTTGGTGTGTGTGTGAACAAAAGTATCATTTAAAATGTCCACAATTGTGTGGAATGTTCGTATTGTTTGAGTTCTACATGTTAAGGTTGTAAATTAAATAGTCATTTGATTTAAAAAAGAAAAGGTTTTGGTGGAATGATTTTGTATTACTAGAATAAGAATACAAATGGACCACATTCGTGATAACTGAAAATTACTAGTTCTGTTTAGACACTAATTTCTAATTTCTGTTGATAACTGAAATTTGATTTGCCTAAAGGAAAAAAATAAGGTACTATTTAGCAAGGGGAATGTGTGGATGGGAAACGTGTCCATGGGATGAATAGTTTTTCATACAGCCTTGAACATATTAAAATTTTCTTTTTTACAAATGTTAAGTTAATTTCTGATAAATCTTAGTGTCTGGCTTGTCAGGGACAAATAAGGCGGGTAAAAGGACTGGGAAGACCGTCTAGCAGCGAGCACCTCGGAGGTGGGCAGGTAGGAGGGAGGGGATGTAGGAGGGTCCCGTGCAGGTACGAGGGGGGGTGTAGGGGTAGGAAGGTCCCGGCTCCGGTCTCTACCACAAGCAGAGAGGTTTCGCCGTGTGCGGGTTCAGGGTGTGGATCTTTTATGTGGAGCCGTGTGTGGCGCATCGACCTCCAATTCATAGGATACTGACTTAATTGCGTATGGTAAGTTGTTTATATATATATATATATATTATTTTTAATGTAAAAACGAGTAACCACTTGTCTATTCATCTTTAATTGGTGGCTGCTTGTCCACGATTAGGTAAAACGTTACCTGAATATATTAACACATTCTATGTTGGATTATCTTTAGCGAAAATGTACTGGAGGCTTTTTTGGGCTTTACTACGCTAAGGTCATCTTGATGTAAACAGGCCTCCAGTGGTCAGGAATTGTTCTCTTAATGTCTATCTCAAGCAGGTCGTGACCCTTGACCATACGTACCCCCCCCCCCCCTAACAAAGGCTGCACAAATTCAATAATTGGCTTGGCTTTGTTGCCACTTTAGGAAACATTTTGTGCCCCTGTTCTACTTTGTGGTGCTAATGGGCTAACTGTTAAGATATTCCTCAGACAATTCAGAACATGGACTAGGACTAGTGATTTCAAAGTGACGATGCAATAGTTTGTATGAAGCGGGTCCAAAGTGCTAATAATCATTAGTAATTATAGAGCACGCTAAAGGAAACTTTTTCTGACTTGTTGATTAAAAACGGCGTTTGGCATAGTTTCAATCTGATGAAAGGCATTGTTCAAACTTCATATTCTGAACCCGGGGACGGTGAAACCTCGTTGAAACCTTCAATGTGTGTGTGTGATGCAACACGTATACTCGTCAAGGTCAGGTAAATACACTTTTATATTGTTGGCATTATTGTTTTTAATATGTTTTTAGAAATATAGTGTGGCGTAGCCAGACTAATACTCAAATGCAGAGCAAAAATAAATTGGCTCCCAGAATTCTTTTCCCAGGCTGTGTGCGTGTGTGTGTGTCTGACACTTGTATCAGGGAAGTCCTGATACCAGTGTCACCCACATGAAAAAAATGCTATAGTTTACTATAGTAAATAAACTATAGTATACCCTATATATACTATAGTAAATATTGTAGTGTTTTTGAACCTTACTATAGTAGTTTTACTACAGTAAACTATAGTATGCTACAGAAAATTATAGTTTACTATAGTAAATAAACTATAGTAACTTACTATAGTAAAAAGTAATCTATACACTGTGTAGTAACTTACTATAGTATTTACCATAGTACACTACAATGTCTGGGAAATTACTATAGTAAATCCCAAACTATATTGTAGTATATTGTAATATATAGTATACTGTAGTAAATGCTGTAGTAAACTATAGTATTTTTTCCCCTGGGCAGATACAGGCATGAGACCTAATATGTACCAAAGCTTAACTCACACTTGGCCTTAACCACACTTGGCTCAACCACCAGCCTGCTCTATGTGCCTAAACCAGTCATCTTCTGAAGAGAATAATCCATGTGAAGGAGGGAGAGAGTGGGCCTGGTGAGAGATGAGGAGAGTGGCTTTGGAGGTACTAGGAAAGGAGTGAGAGGGTGAAATGGAGGGACGGAGAGGTGGGGGGAGTAAGAATTCTGTTTTGGGCCCAATGGAATGCTTGTGAAGATCCAGACAACTTTATTTATTCTGTTGATGTATTATTTCTCTCCTCAATTGCTTGCTTGCCACTGTGTGTGTGTGTGCAAATGGATAGAGCGAACGCAAACAGTGTGTGAAGAAATTTGATTTTCCGAACTGCACAAATTGATGCAGACGCAACCAATGTCTACCATCCCTCTTTATCTGTATGACGCCCACACACGTGTGGACACGAAGGTACATCATGGGTAGTACTAAGTTCTGCTTCCCCACCTGTTGTAAGCACATCACATTCTCCAGTGAGACTCAACCAACACAGAATGCTGGCCCATATCGTTAGCCTCATGGCATAATAAGCCTAAGTCATATTTAAAGGTCCATCTTGTATTTAGTGTCAAAAATGCCTCAGTCAAATAGATGACTTAGGCAGATAGTGATTATGGAATGTAAAAAGCACTCTGATTGGCTAAGGATATAGCAACTGAGGCACAGTGAATCAGCAGCTTTAGGAGAGTATAGATGTATGAGTATAGAAAGACGGTTTAGATATCAGACTATGACCAAAATATGACCTAAGCAATTATGCTGTGAGGCTGACGTTATGGTGGAGTGTATTTGTGTGTTATAAGTAAGACAAAATACAGAGAAGTCTGCTTAATTTTCCTTTTTTACATTTGTTTATTTGTAGTCTTGATTATTATATTTGTTTGTACCAAGTACAAATGTAAACCTGCCCAATCAAACCGATCAGAATCCCCTCTTCAGTCACACCATCCAGCAGCCCTGCACAGGTCTCCACGGTCCTGAGATAACCTTGCATTTGAAATGACCGGTGAAGTTTCTCTTAACTGTTTTTCCCCTCACCAGTGGGTCATAGCAGAGCGCCGAGTGGTGTATTGAAAAAGAGTAGTGAAAAAACATGGTGATTTTCAAATGATGATCCAACTTTAATGTCAATCTACTTTATTCTTCTAGTATCCTGGGCCGAAGGTCCTTCCCCAGGTGGGGGACAGCTTGACCAGGTCTGGAGCCCTTGCTCCCTAGAGTCTGTTGTTGTGGTTGGGTTGAAGATGGTGATGCAGTAGTAGTAGCTTCAGAGAACCCTGCTCTTCCCGCTTTTAGCTCTGATTTACGCTACTGGAACCCCGGCCCCTCCCACTTCCTGTAGTCACTCACGTTAGGCTAATTAGAGACCTTAGAGTGTGTGTGTGTGTGTGTGTGTGTGTGTGTGTGTGTGTGTGTGTGTGTGTGGACAGCCTCTCGGTGCTCCTGCCTCACATGACTTGTATGTCATTCTGTCTTAGACCTCACAAATAATATTTTGCCAATGCATTTGGCCATATCACACAGCCCTATGTTGTATGTATGGCATCAGTGTATGCTTTGTCTTTATGCATAGAATAATTTATGAGCCATGCATTGTGATCAGAAGACGGAAGAATAAGGCGTGTATTTGATATCTATTTGCTATCTAGTCATTGCAGATGCAATAATGCTAGGGTTAGGACATCTTGCTTTTGACTTCAAGCCACCATGACTATCCTGTTATCCTGCCTTGGAATATCAGATTTAAATTGAGTAGTGTCAACTGGCTCTATTTGGATTTGGTTTCTATGTTCTGCTTCTCATTACTTGAATCCTGTGAGAATCAGGTGCATGTTTCCCTCCAGTGCCAGATTTGGCTGTGTGTGTTGGTCATTCCCTTCATTCTGTCTGGGAGCAGCATCCTTTTTGAAGAGCTTGACCTTTTGACCTGTGAATTTGTCAAACATACAAATAGTGCTCTCCAGGGACAGTCTTTGGTCAAGTTGACCGCTGAACTGCAGCCCGTTTTGGAGAAACAGAAGACTTACTTGTGGGCGTGCACGTATTCTCATGATACATTGGAAGTGATTATGAGGAAAATGATGAGTGATGGCTAACTTATAGTAAACCGCTAGAAACACTTACCAGGGGGTCAGCGTTTGTGAGGGCATCAGTGCTTCCCCTCGATAATGTCAAAGTGCAGGAGCGGGGGGGGGGGGGGTGCGATCTTCGGTGAGGGTTTCACTTCGCAAAAATATATACAACCACCTGATGCCGCCGTTTCAGTTCCATTCAAAAAGCTTTATGGCCTGACTGTTGTTGTGAACATTTATCTTTATTTTTGGTACCTGAAGGGAGTATGTTTTCTTTCCCTATGAGAGTTTTGTACTTTGTTAATACATAATAATGAAAAAATATTTATTAATAAATAAAAACCAATGTATATATATTTTTAAATACATTGGTAGTCAAGGGGGGGCCCTATTGTTGTTAAGGCGGCCACCTTAACCTTACAGTGCTGGGAGAAACACTGGGCATATCTCCTTGGAATACATTTTGTGTTACCAGATTATGGGGAAAAAACTTTTTGACAAAAATGTGTATTTGTCTCCTTCCCTCTAATTTCATGTGTATCATTCCAGGTTAACCATGCACCTTGGCACGGTGTTCACCCTTCTTCCAGTGATGCTGCTCCTCAAAGGTTGGTATTCGATAATATTATAATTTGTTATTTCAAATAGAAGAACAGAGGGTTTGTAAGTTGTATGTTAGTTTGATGCCTCAGGACAATACTAAAAACTTAATTTAGAAAGCTTTGAAGAGAAGAAGATGATAAAGTTAAGAAACAAAGTGTGAACTATGAAGGGGGGTACTAGGAACAGGAATGTGTATGCATGTGTGGGTTGTTCTATTGGGGAGATTAAGTGGTGGGTGTTTCAGTCGACCGGTAAATTGTCCGTTAGCTAATAAACCTGAGAGCACTTTGACCCTCAGACCACCTTGAAGAGAGCGCTACTGTGTGATTAAAAACACATTCAGCTCCTTTAGGAGATATATGTTGGAACGGCAGCTGCTGCTGCCAATAAAGTTAATGATGGTCGATTTGAGTGGAGGTCATATGCACAGCTCGTAGTTAATGCTGGCTTGCTTGCGCATCAAATTCATAACAAAGTTGTCGCCAACTGTTTAATTTGATTGCTTGGATCGGCTTTAAGCTAAACTCAGTCTAGCTTGTACTGTATTAGCAACATGGTAGCAAAGTAAGACAGGTGGCCTTGAATAGCTGATTTGTTCTTTAAAGGTGGTTGGTTTGGCAGCCGGACCGTTCAACCTAACATACCAACCGACGTTGAATGTTTGCAGCGTGCTCACAGTCACCAATCGCATCTCTCCCGCATTTTGTCATGCCCTATTTCCTAAAAGATTTGTCACTATGTCAGTTATTTGCGGTCTTCAAACCTCCACAGTAAAAGGATCCCCAAATCTAGTTTGTTTAGGGGGATTCACTGAAATGGCGCCAGTTTCCAGAAGAGTTAGCATTTGTGTTTATTCTTATGGCTAATCATCAGTTATTCTCCTAAACAGACCGGTACTTTCCTCCAAGGTGCAAGGCCGGACTCGCAGGCTGACATGTACTTGCGTTGTGTTCAGAAATTACAGCTTTAGCACAGTCTTAGATATGTACCGCTGACCATTTTAAGACTTTGAACTTCAAAACTGTCAGGGCTGTCATCATCTCCACAACACACCGCCCCCTTCTCAGCTGTGAAGACAACACAAATCACCTGTTTCAGTGGCAAAGCTCAACGACATTTGCATAGCTTATCGGAACACTCAATGAAGGCTATATCTTTGCCACATAACTTCCCCCCCTCATCCCACCCTTCACAACCCACTCGCAAAACCGTACAAACATTAATCCTCAAGTGCCATGGGATCACTTTCCTTGGCAGCTTTCCCCAAAGGCACTTCATCATGATTAACGATTCAATATTTTTAAAATACGCACATAGTTTGCACATCTCGCTAGTTGTAAAATCTATCCAAACCAGAAGGCGCTTGAAGTTTTCATTGTGACAATAACTTTCACCTGCCTTCAATCCTGGAATGTCATTGGTCAAGGTTCAGGAAGTCCAACGTTGGGAGAAAAGCAGTTGGGACATTGTGGGCTGAACCTCTCTGACTTTCAAAGTAATCTAGCATGGCGCAGCTACATTACCCATTAAAATCAAGCTATTCATGTTAGCTCCTCATGCATGATAGCGCCATCAGGGGGGTTCTCCCACAGTGTTTATATATCAAACGCAAGGCAGTGTTGCTAAGGCTTCTTGACATACAGTTGTGCCCAGGGTGATGGGAGGGGCCCATTTAATGAGGGACAATGCTTTCTAAGGCCCTTCAGATGTCTCTGCAGGCCGGGCCCATGGCCTGGAATTAAGGTTAAAGGAAGAGAAACATGGCTTATTATGGTCACCTGTTTCACACTCACCTTTGATTAGTCAATCCATTTAACTAGAAACTCTGGATCAGGTTAAACTGCCACATTCTTTCCCAATCCATTTTTTACCAGAGTTTACGGCGTCTCTCTCAGTGAATTATGCTCTGGTTAGCTGACACTTTAGAAAAGACTTTAGTAGAAAACCGGGAGGTTAAAGGCCTAAAATGTCGGTGTGTCTGTGTTGAACACATTGTGTTGTAAATCTGTCTACAAACTACTCATGACATGTTGTTTACAATGTTCGTGCATGTGAACCCTGACCCCCACCTGCCAGCGCATCCAGGCTGCTCGCTCCAGGAGATCCAAACCACCCGGGAGACCCTGTCCAAGATCAACGCGGCTGGAGAGAGTAAGTAGCAGCTTAGAATGAAACGGTACATGTCGACTCATGGAATAAAATACACCGAGCTTGAGGTATCATAGCATAGCATAATACAGTACAACATAGTATGTAGTAGCATAGGACAACATAGCATGTCATCTTACAAGGCCCTGACCCTGCACACGACCCCTAACCCTGGCAGTGTTACAGCCGTGGGCTACCACTTGTGCTAGACTCGTATACAACCGTGTTTGTTGTGTACATTACATAGTACGGCTGACACAAGCCCCTTCCGTAAGGGCTAGACATACCTCTGGCTGAGGACACGGTGTAGTGTTGTCGGTACCGCAGTCAGTTGGCAGGTATGTGGCGGGTCGGTTCAGACTCAACTATAGTGGGATCAGAAACATTACACCTGGGGATAATTTGATTCAGGCCAGATAGCCGGGGAACCCTTTAGACTGAAACACAAGGAGCCACAGTCTGCAAGGATTTGTTGTCATCTCCTGGTTTGAATTTTTTTTACCTGGTGTCCTATAATCCCCGCTTCTGATAGGTAGCTACAATACCAGCCCTGATTGGTTGCCTTACGGCCGGCGAGTTGAACATTTCTGGTTCAAGTCATTAGGCACTCGTAATATTGTGTATTCTTTGAAGAACATTGGATTTAGAGATAGCCGCTGTAGTCTTTTGAGTCATTTTATAATTTTTTGCATAATTATTTTACAAAAGTATTGCTACTTTGCTACTTACTGCTCCCTTCAATTATTTGACATTAGTAACTTATACAATTCACTTTGGACAAATATTTAACCATTTCACCAGTAGGTAAACTGTAATGTTAGTAAATGACAGCTGCCTGTGTGTGCGCATTTGACTGTGTGTCTCTAAAGTGATGGAGTGCTCTGCACCGATGGACGTGGTCTTCCTATTGGACGGCTCCTACAGCGTGGGGAAAGGAAGCTTCGAGCGGTCGCGCCACTACGCCCTCAGACTGAGCCGGGTCATGGACATCGGACCGGACAAGGTTCTGACCCTTTCAACTTCTTACCCGACTTTACACACTAATGTTCATTTGCGTTTGTTATCCCACAATGCCTTGCTCTCCCCGTGGTCCTGCAGAACCTTTTCTCTTGTCCCTAAGATGACAGTACTACACTTTTGTTCGAGCTTTATACAGACATTATGGCATTTCTATTCTGAGAACAGAACATAAACACTTTAATATGATGGCCTCAACGTCCTATAAATGATTTAACCCACTGTTGTTTCTACATCAAGGTACGTTGCGTTCTTCCTGTCTGTTGCTAACTTCCTGTCCGATGACCATTTCCTACCTATTTGTAACTTGCTATTGTTTACTAACTTGCTTCTTGTTGCTAACTTGCTATTTGTTGTTAACTTCCTGTCCAGGTGCGTGTGGGTGTGGTTCAGTTTGGCTCCTCCCCTCGGCTGGAGATCTCTCTGGATGAATGTTCTACCACAGAGGAACTGACCAAACGCTTGAAGAAGATAACCTACAGGTTCACCTTCGTCTCTTCCTTTTTCTCTCTTCTCCTCTTCTTTTCTTCTCCCCAATCCACTTCTCTTCTCAGCTGCATTTCCATTCATGCTCTTAACTTCTCTTATTTTTTCTTGTTTGCTCCTTTCTCCCCTTTTTGCACTTTTCTTCAAAAATGTCTTATTTGCTGTATTTTGTCTGTTGTCTTCTCTCATTCTTTATGCTCTTCCTCTCTTTTTTGCCTAGCAACAAAATACAAACTCGGTGTAGAATCGTATCAAACTGTTGCCTAGCTGTTGAATGACGACGGAAAGCATGAGATCAGACAGTTAATATTACAAACTATACTTCCTCTCACGCAAAAACACATGATCCGATTATATTACCACCATGCTGAGAAGCACACGCACGCATGCACACACACACACCCACACACAGACACACACACACGCACACGAACACACACAGTGACGGGGTCTCTTGGAGGTAGAACTAATTAAGTTCAGATTAGTGGTAGGGGTGCACCAGATATCGGATAAGCTCTTAAGATGACAGAGATGGCTGCTGGGCGCGTGTGTGTGTGTGTGTGTGTGTGTGCACGTGCAGTATTCAAGCCCATTGATGTGTTTGTTTGTATATCTCTAAAAACGACCTCCCATGAAACACCCACCCCATCAGACAAGTCATGTGGTCTTGGAAAAGAGCCAATGCATTGTCCACAGCCAGGTTGTTAAAGTACATGAACCTACTGTTATTCTAAAAGGATTAACTTTAATTAAACACCTCCTCCCCCTCCCTCTCTGCCTCCTCCACCCCCCCCCCTCCCTCTCTGCCTCCTCCACCCCCTCCCCCAGGGGTGGCAGCACCCAGACGGCCCAGGCCTTCCAGTACCTCCTGAGGAAGGGCTTCCCCGGGGGCCGCAACTCCTCGGTTGTGTCGCGGGTGGCGGTCCTCCTGTCGGACGGCCGGTCCCAGGAGGGCTTCTCCAAGGGGGGGCTGGTCCAGGCGGCCTCCCAGCTCAAGGAGAGCGGGGTGGTGCTCTTCGCTGTGGGCCTGCGCCACCCCAGGTACAACCGTCTAGAGCGGCTCAGTGTCACTCTTTTAGCCCCAGTGATTCTAGATCAGATGGTTAATGCATAGATGAATTGGTTGATGGCTAGAGGAGCTGGAACCTTCTAGGAAATGCAAGAAAATTATCTAAAGATAAAATCTGTTCCACGTTACTGCTGGATTGATGGATGAATTGATCGATGGTTATTGATTGATGGATAGATGGGTGGATGGATGGATGGGTGGACGGGTAAACCAACAAACTACGTATGCATAGACAGATGAATATATTTAATATACAACATCAACATTTTTATAGAAATTGACCAAACGTGATTCATGCGGTCATATTTTATCTTAATGAAACAGAATAAATATAAAATTGAAGAGGAAATAAGTGCATTAGCAGAGGATTTGCTGATCAAGGAGGTAGAGGCATTCAATAATAATAACTCGCTTCACTAGAGCAGGAAAAGCCACCGTAACATATTGTGATTGGCCTCAGTGCTAATATTTTCGCGAGGGGGCCCCCTCGCCCCCCATCAACCTTCAATCCTCTCCTCTTCCAATGAACCTGCCCCCATGCTTACTGCGGTGCTGGGGGGAGAAGGAGGGAAAGTAGGCAAAGTATCACCTTCCTACATGAGGCCCTGGCTGCTTCTTTGCATTAGTTGCAGGAAATTTGAAAGCATATCTGGGTTAAAATCCTCTTGCATTGGTTAATCTTACCTCCTTATATTATGTTAGCAATTAACACCATGGGCAACTTTACTGCTACCCTTTTCTTCTTAAATTCAATTTAAACTAATTCCAAGCAGTATATATATTGGGAAAGTAATTGGGAATGTACAAAAAGGCACTGCTTATATCTCGAGGCAAGCGGAGGTGAGCTTGGAACATTTTTGGGGGTTTCCCGAGGCTATCTTTAAAATAAACGAATGCAAAGCTGCCAAATCCTAGAAACGGTTGAAGAAGAACCTGCTGATTGGTCTGTCCCTTTCTAGATGGGAGGAGCTACACAAGCTGGCCAGTGCACCAATGGAGAGCCACGTCTTCTTCGCAGAGCATTTCTCAGACGCCGTGAACGGCCTGTGCACCACGCTGACCTCCTCGTCCGTCTGTGATGCCACACCAACAGGTACTGTAGCAGCCTAGTAAGACCGCAGGAACGGCACCTCCACTGGGGAATCACGAGTTAGACCAGTGACCGCTCTAATCTGATTGGCTAAGATTAATGACAGGGCAACAAACAGGAACAACAACAAACGCATAACATAGCAAAACATCTTCAACTCTGTTTGTATGTCTCTCATAACTCTTTTTCTTTTTCTTTCTATCCATCTCTGTTTCCTTGTGTTTGGCGTCTATTGTCAAGGTTTTTCAGTTCACCATTCAAACTAGGACATTTAAAAATTTGAACAATGTCAAAGTTGTGAGCCCAGTTGGAACAAACTTACAGATTGGAACATAAATAGTATTACAATTTACAACTTGGACACATTTAAAAACATGTGGGACTATGATAATAGATTGTTTTGTCCAAGCATATTTATATTTTTATATAACTGGAATAACTTCAGTTTGTTTAGATGTTCATGAGTAGGAAAACGTGTCAGTTGCCATTAACACGAGTGTTCAATAAAGCGCTATTGTTTATTTCCACTCTGTGTCAGGCTGCCAGGAGCGCTCGTACCCATGTGAGAGGAAGACTCTGGAGAAGGTGAAGGAGCTGCACGGGAACTTCATGTGCTGGAAGGGGGCCATGGGCGCCTCCACCTACACCTCCCTGTGTCCACACTACAAGTGAGCCCACCGGGGAGAGAGACACACACACACACACACACACACACACACACACACACACACACACACACACACACACACACACACACACACACACACACACACACACACACACACACACACACACACACACACACACACACACAGGCAGACACACACACTATTGTCATCAGGCAGACATCGCCCCTTCTATCTATTAAACCCCTATCCCCTATTGAGAGACACAAAGCCTTTCCTCTTATGTCTGCCCATCCTATTGCACTCCTGGCCACCCCTGGAAGGAGGGATCCCTCTTCCTCTGTGTTCCTTGCTTAGGTTAGAGGCTGTTGTTTACTGAGAGTGCTACACAAGTGTGCTACACAAATACAATTGACTTGTCCTCTTCCGGGAAAAGGTCTGTACTTTGTGGATGTCTGGCTCTAGTGTTTACTGTGTTGAATACACTTTCTAACCTATCTGATTATGCAGCACTTATGCACCAATACTACTACAACAACAATTTCACTTGTAACCCCAAGCGTAGACTGAGCGCGTCTGATGCACAGCAGACAGGCAGCAAAATGCTAAAACAGACTACAGAGGAACGCGTAGTCTTAATTTAATAATGTTATGATTAGCAGCTTTAGTTTTTTGCAGCGTGAAGAATTTCCATCTTGTCAAATTTGTATGTAAATATCTTTGCTAGAAGTCATATTTAGCATTCCTGCTTACAATCCCATTGTAGTCCGCCTACACTTTGTAGGTGGGGGGCACCATGATACCCCCGTAGGGATCATATTGCTCCCCGCATCATATACAGGAAATGTCTAACTGTAGTTATAAAGAGCCCCCATCAAACGACAGCCCTGGGACCCTCCTATGCACCTCTCGTTTACTTCACATCCGCTCGCTAGTTTCAATTTGCGACCATGGACAGGATGCGGTTGATAGTCGAGGTACAGAAATACAGCGAGTTGTACGAGCCCAGACCTTGTACATACAAGGACAGCTTAAAGACAAGTTTGGCTGGAGGTTTGCCCCTGACAACATTGGCCTTTTAAACGGCGTGTACTGTAAGCACAATGCCCTTGGGAGTGTTCTCCTAGTTATTTATTCTATGTTCTCCGATATGCTTCTCTTGCTCCTGTAGATTGGCTAATCCCTTAAATCCTGAGCTCAATGATTCATATCTGTGTCTGAAATTAAAGACGAGGCACTGATGTGTGCGGAAGGGGGGGTTCACTACATTTCCATTTTAATTACTAAGGTACATGACCTTTCACTGTGTTTAAACTGAAATGAGTGATTTTCACGTTTGTAAATGACATACCATTGTGTGTGTGTGTGTGTGTGTGTGTGTGTGTGTGTGTGTGTGTGTGTGTGTGTGTGTGTGTGTGTGTGTGTGTGTGTGTGTGTGTGTGTGTGTGTGTGTGTGTGTGTGTGTGTGTGTGTTTTGCAGGTACACAAAGGCTTACACAAGGCACCAGACAGTCTGTCATCGAACCATATGCCCAGGTGCCAGATACCTTGTCCCTCTCTCTGTTTCCTTCTGTATCCTTCTCTCCATCTCCCGTCCTATTGCTTATCTTAATTATATCCAGCTCTGTCTCCATCCCTCTCCCACCTTCCTCTTTCTTTCCGTCTCAGTCCCGTTATCTTGATTGTTGAAAAGCAATATTGCTCTTCTTAATTCTCTTTGCCCTCTCTCGCTCCCTCTCTCCACGCCCACCCTCTCCCCCACCCCCCCCATTGATGTCTCCCTCCCCTTCCAGATCCATGTGACTCTGAGCCCTGTATGAACGGGGGGACGTGTGTGTCCGAGGGTCCGGAGGGCTACCGCTGTGTCTGTACCCCGGGGTACGGGGGAGACCCCCACTGTGGTGCGTACTGAGAACCCCCGACCACGCTCCCCTCACACTGACCCCTCTCTTCATAATGCACCGGGAGCGGCCTCCCGGAGGTGGACACGGTGATAATGACCTTTTTAATGTCAAGATCAATCCATCACCTTATCGTGATGAACAGCAACACAAAGTGCTTTACAAGGTAAACACAACAGAATGAGAACAATGTACAGTAAAACAATCTCAATCCCAGATTTAGAGCGTTCGATAAAAAGTGTCACCTGAAAAGTCATTTTTTATCGTTTTGTTTAAAGGTAATTCTTAACACTTGTTGTAGTAAATGGACTGCATTTACACAGCGCTTTTCTAACCAGTGGCCACCTCAAAGCGCTTTACAATACTGCCTCACATTCACCCGTTCATGCACACATTCACACACCGACGGCGGAGTCAGCCATGCAGGGCGACAGCCAGCTCGTCAGGAGAAGTCAGGGTGAGGCGTCTCGCTCAGGGACATCTCGACACTCAGCTAGGAGGAGCCGGGGATCGAACTAGCAACCCTCCGGTTACCAGCCAACCCGCTCTACCTCCTGAGCCACTGATGGTTGCACGTCCCCCCCCCCCCCGTCCCCCCCCCAGCCCCTGCGCTCTCTTTGGACTGCTCCGTGGACCTGCTCTTCCTGGTGGAGGGCTCGGCCATGCTGGGGATGGAGGGCTTCCTGCGCCTCAAGGCCTTCCTCAAGCGCTTCCTGCAGACCGTCATGGCCTCGGACACGCCCACTAAGGTCAGCGGGCGGAGGGTCTCACTCAGACTGTAGGCTTAGTTTAACATCTTTAGGAAGAGGTTTGGGCTCTCTAGACTGCAAAAAGTATACAACTTCTATATATATACAAGGAAGTATATATAGAAAGAAAGTATACAACTTGTAACACTGTTTTTACAATTAGAAAAAAAATTACACTAGCATCACGCTCTCAGTCACTAGACAGACGTACTCCATTCATTACTTCACAATAAGAGCGTTCCTCGTGCGTTGATGGTTCTGTGTGGTTGAATCTCAGCGTAGTACCATAAAAAAGTCTGGAGATATTTTATAATACTCGATATGTCGTACAAATGAGCCGTCCCATTCATAAAACTATCTAACTAACTGTCATCAATTTTAACAAATCGAAACTGCGATGGTCCCAACATACTTGTAGCCAGCGAGAGACCCCCACCCTAGCTGACCAATAGCGACCTGTCCCCCAATCCACATGTTTCTGTGTGTGTGAGCTCCCACCGACTGACCCCGCCCGCCCCCAGGTGGGGCTGGCCGTGTTCGGGCGCGAGGTGCGCGTGGAGGCCCAGGTGGGCCGCTTCCGGGGGGACGTGCGGGGGCTGCTGGCGGCGGTGGACGGCATGCAGCCGGTGGGCGGGCCCACGCGGGCGGGCCAGGCGCTGCGCCACGTCACGGGCCACGGCTTCCTGAGCGCGCCGGTGTTCGCCGACGTGACGGACGACCTGCCGCGCGTGGTGGTGCTGCTGACCGCCACGGCCTCGGCCGACGAGGT
Organism: Gadus chalcogrammus; assembly: GCF_026213295.1. Classification (NCBI taxonomy): domain Eukaryota; kingdom Metazoa; phylum Chordata; class Actinopteri; order Gadiformes; family Gadidae; genus Gadus; species Gadus chalcogrammus. The sequence goes on from NC_079429.1 coordinate 16,285,044, forward strand.
GCTGGAGCCCGCGCGCTACGCCCGCGACCGCGAGACCTTCCTGATCGGCGTGGGGCCCGAGCGGCTCCGGGGCCAGCTGGACAACGTCACGGGGAACCCCCAGCGCACGCTGACGTACTCCGGGGCCGGGGGCCTCAACGCCAAGATCCCCGAGCTGACGGCCAAGATCTGCAGCGTGGACAACCAAGGTGAGGGGCCCGGCGCCCGGGGTCACTTTACTCTCACACGGAGCCATGGAGCTCTGACCCAGAGGGACTGAGAGGGGACCCGAGGCGGACCGCCGTCGAAGCCGACAGTCAGTATTGTCGGACGTCTGAACTAGTCTGTGTGCATTTCGTGACCGAGATTCTCAGAAAAACAGCATGACAGGAGAGCCGCTGTTGGATACATATTGTTGATGTACAACAATATAACCATGGAAACCGGGTCCTTTTAAACACAAGGAACCCTGAGTGTCCCAAGGTTGCGTGAGGCGGACAGCGAGGTGAGGCGGTTCATTTATTTCAGTTGAAAGTGTTTAAGGCGGCTGGAGGTGATTTACATTTAGGGCATTTAGCAGGCGCTTTTGTCCAAAGCCACTTGCATTAAATACATTTGTAAGAAGAAGGAGAAACAATATATCTCTGTCGGTACAGTGAGGATGTTCACAGAACCCAGTGCCAAGCACCAACAATGGCTAGGTGGACCCATTCCCCGTACACAACTAGCTAGGATAAGATGCTACATGACTACGTACTATTTGTAAGTGCCAGGACGTACAACTTACAATAAGTGCGTAGGACGGGGTGTGGAGGTTCAGAGGGCGAGTCCTCAGATTGAACGCCCCTAACCCCTGCCCCGCTGTGTGTGTGTGCGTGTGCGTGCGTGTGTGTGTGTGTGTGTGTGCGTGCGTGCGTGTCCCCGGCGGCAGGCTGCCTGGGCCGCGCCCTGGACCTGGTGCTGGTGGTGGACGCCTCGGCCGGCGTGGGCCGGGACAACTTCGCCACGCTGAAGGAGTTTGTGCGCGGCGTCACCGTGCAGTTCGACGTCAACCGCGACCTGGCGCAGGTGGCGCTGGTGACCTACGGCCGCCGCGCCGGCACCGAGTTCCCGCTGGACGCCCACGCCTCGGGCTCGGCCGTGCTGGCGGCCGTGGGCGAGGCGCGCTACACGGGCGGCGCCGCCTCCCTGGGCGCCGCCCTGCTGCACCTGCGCGCCGAGGTGCTGACGGCGGGCGGCGGCGCGCGGCCCGGCGTGCACCGGGCGGCGGTGGTGCTGACGGACGGCGCCGGCGGCGAGGACGCGGCCGTGCCGGCCCAGCGTCTCCGTGACGACGGCGTGGCGGTGTTCGTGGTGGGCGTGGGCGACATGCAGCGGGAGCGGCTGCTGCGCGTGGCGGGCGCCGAGGAGCGTGTGATGGCGGTGCCCTTCTACGAGGACCTCAAGTACTTTGAGGACGTGCTGGTGCAGATGCTCTGCGCCGGTGAGCGGGGGGCCGGGGGGCCGCACTAGGAGGAGGGCGTTTTCTGTGTGACTGGTGTTTGGGGAGTCCAACGTGTTGTTGATGTGTAGGAGTAGTAGTGGGTGGTGGGGGTTGGGAAGACACTCAATTAACAAGCTGCAATATTAGATTTTATTTTTGGTTATAGAACGTTAAACATCCCAGAGGTAAACATATTTCTAAAGTGGACCTTGATGTTAAAAGCAGAACATTAATGCATATCAAATTAACTACTGAACAGTGGTCCAGTAATTGTTAATATGTTAGTATAAGTTACAAATGTAAAAATGTGTGTGTGTGTATGTGTGCGTGGGTGTGTGTGTGCTTTTGATCCATCCATCATGATTGTATCTCGGAAAGATGAATGCATCCTTAAACAAACACACACATATTTGTAAGATCATTGTAAGTTTACAAGGATGCACTTAATTACTCCTAACCCTGAGCTTGTAACCCTCCAATAAGAGCTGAAGAAACCAATGGACCCGTGTAAGCCCAACCCTTGCATGAATGACGGGATCTGCAGCCTATTAGGAGGGAGCTTCCGCTGCGATTGCCGGGACTTTGAGGGACCTCAGTGTGAAACCAGTAAGTTAAAGGGGTACCACACCAAATCCCGGGCCACTATCGGCTGAAATGGGCTTTTGCTCAATGGTGTTCTGAGAGAATGCAGGTGTCAAGGCAGAAACGTACCGGTTTCTTGTGAAAAAAATAATGAAACTGATATAATGAAAATAATATATCTATGTGCTGCACAATATGAGTAGTTGAAATGTAATATAATTGTAACATGTAGGCTAAATGTAAACATTATTGAAAAAAGACTTCCACACATCATCAAATGTCACTCATCCCTCCCAGTTCCTTCCTTGTGAGCGGTATGTCAGTACACCAGACTATTAACAGAGAGCTATAAGCTGCTGTACTGGTCTTCACATCTGGTCGTGTCCTCCAGAGAGCCGCTGGTCCAGGGGGGACCAGCCCAGACCAGACCCTCAAGAGAGGAGGACCAAGGGGGACCAGCCCAGACCGGACCACCAAGAGAGGAGGACCAAGGGGCACCAGCCCAGACCGGACCCCCAAGAGAGGAGGACCAAGGGGCACCAGCCCAGACCGGACCACCAAGAGAGGAGGACCAAGGGGGACCAGCCCAGACCGGACCCCCAAGAGAGGAGGACCAAGGGGGACCAGCCCAGACCGGACCACCAAGAGAGGAGGACCAAGGGGGACCAGCCCAGACCGGACCCCCAAGAGAGGAGGACCAAGGGGGACCAGCCCAGACCGGACCCCCAGGAGAGGAGGAGCAGGGGGGACCAGCCCAGACCGGACCCCCAGGAGAGGAGGACCAGGGGGGACCAGCCCAGACCGGACCCCCAGGAGAGGAGGACCAGGGGGGACCAGCCCAGACCGGACCCCCAAGAGAGGAGGACCAAGGGGGACCAGCCCAGACCGGACCCCCAAGAGAGGAGGAGCAGGGGAGACCAGCCCAGACCGGACCCCCAAGAGAGGAGGACCAGGGGGGACCAGCCCAGACCAGACCCCCAAGAGAGGAGGACCAAGGGGCACCAGCCCAGACCAGACCCCCAAGAGAGGAGGACCAAGGGGGACCAGCCCAGACCGGACCCCCAAGAGAGGAGGACCAAGGGGCACCAGCCCAGACCGGACCCCCAAGAGAGGAGGACCAAGGGGGACCAGCCCAGACCGGACCCCCAAGAGAGGAGGACCAAGGGGGACCAGCCCAGACCGGACCCCCAAGAGAGGAGGACCAAGGGGGACCAGCCCAGACCGGACCCCCAAGAGAGGAGGACCAAGGGGCACCAGCCCAGACCGGACCCCCAAGAGAGGAGGACCAAGGGAGACCAGCCCAGACCGGACCCTCAAGAGAGGAGGAGCAGGGGGGACCAGCCCAGACCGGACCCCCAAGAGAGGAGGAGCAGGGGAGACCAGCCCAGACCGGACCCCCAGGAGAGGAGGAGCAGGGGAGACCAGCCCAGACCGGACCCCCAAGAGAGGAGGACCAGGGGGGACCAGCCCAGACCGGACCCCCAAGAGAGGAGGACCAGGGGGGACCAGCCCAGACCGGACCCCCAGCAGAGGAAGGGCAGTCCGGAGGGGAGGAGCCATGCGATGCTGCTGAGCCACTACAAGCTGCACCGCAGGAGGCAGGCCGGACACAAGGCCTGAGAGCACGCTACACACACACCTAACCCTAACCCTAACCCTAACACACATACTCAGGCCCTCATGCACGCTACACACACACCGAACCCTAACCCTAACCCTAACACACATACTCAGGCCCTCATGCACGCTACACACACACCGAACCCTAACCCTAACACACATACTCAGGCCCTCATGCACGCTACACACACACCTAACCCTAACCCTAACCCTAACACACATACTCAGGCCCTCATGCACGCACACACATATGCACCGTTTAAACACAGACTGCATTCAAACACAACAGTTAAACAACCATGCAACAACTGAAAACACACACACACACATACACTGGTGATACGGTCGCAAACACACATACATGCACATGAATAATGTACTGGTGTTTACACACACGCACGCCGCCAAATAATGGACTTTTGGTGTTAGTCATTGGTTACAGTGAAGAAGAGAGAGAGAGGCGACAATTGTACATTTCCGGACTGAGTCGCCCTCATGCTTCAGAAAGGGTCTTCAGAAACCTTTCTGCGCAGATGATGCCATTATGTTTATGAGACTTTATTCATCGCCACTGGGATCGATGGGATGTAGTTGTCTTTTGCCTTTTCACATTCTATGTTGTATGTACGTTATTCTATGCTGAATGCTTTAGGAATGCTTAAGGCGATTACATTTTGCATTCATTCATTTTTATTATTTAATATTTCCTTTTTTCTCCCAAATTAAATTGTTAAATTTTCGACTTGATTAAAAAAGCAAATCTATATTTATATTTATTTTTGGGTCTGAACAGAGTTAGCATTATGTCATAGTTCTCGCCTATATGTAGCCTATTCATCTATCTATGGAGCTTTGTATGGGGGCTACAGAAAAAGAGATTTCCATTAGGCTGTCCTCTGGGCCCCATTGAAGAACATTCGACTAATAATGGCAAGGTCTAATTATGAAAGAATCTGACGTTTCAAAATGGATAGTAAATGCTTGTCTGGACTTCAAACAAATCTTTATTTATACCTTCCTGAGGAGAACAATTTCTGGCATTGGGCAAAAAACTAAAGTTAGGAATGTGAAGGGTTAGCATCCTGGCAACATGTTAGCGTAAATCTCTTAAAGAGTAAATATCTCGAGAGTTTAGGATTCTTGGGCAGGTAGAGACAGGATCAGTCTTGGTTTTGGGGACAGAGTGGATTACAAAGCCGACAAAGCTAATGGGGCAAGTCGGATTTTTGGCTAGCTGTGTTAAGTGGTTGGAGTCTGCCATTATTGGCTTCGGGAAACTAATCCTGGCTGTTGTTTGGTCTGATTAAGGTTTTCAGTTTCGGTTCAGAAGAGCTCCATTGGTTGGCTAGCTCATAGCGTGAAGGCGGGTCTAAAATATAAACTGTTAAAGGTCCCATGGCATGCTACTTTATCGATGCTTTAATATAGATATTAGTGGGGCCCTAACACAGTATTTGAAGTCTTCCCGAAATTCAGCCGTGGTGCAGAATTACTGCCACTACGAGCCAGTCGCACATTGAGCTTTCCCCAAACGCGCCGTTTCAGTGTCTGTATCTTTAATGCAAATGAGGAGGAGAGAGGCGGGTCAAGGAGGAGGGTGGGGGTGTGGCCCTGAGCATTTTGCGGCCACAGTACCATGCGCTCTGTTTACAGTGGATGTAACGCAATGGAGAGGCGAACACAGCTTTAGGCCGTGTTCTGTAAATATTCTAGAACACTCCGGGTGCTCCGGCGTGAGTCTTGGAGGTCTATATCTAAATAATATCATATTATACATAGTTATCTATATCAAATAATACATATTATCACGGCCAAAAGCTGTGTGCTCATCAAGACGATATTATGAATCTCAAACGACTGTGTTGGGGTCTCCGACGTCTCTGGTTCTTCCACGTCCACATGAATCTGAAGTAGACTGAACCACGACATGGAGGAGAAAGGGATTGTTGCCTGCGATTGTTGAGCGCATATGTCTCCCGCCGGAGCCTTGCTGCCGGGGGACCACCGCCTCGGCAGCGGGCAGTGCTTGGGCACCACCGCCTCCTGCAGCAGGCAGCGGGGCTCCGGCAGGAGACAATCGCGGGCAACAATCCCTTTCTCCTCCATTTCGCAGTTCATGTACTTCAGGGAGTCAAATCAAAGTTCCTTTCCCCCAATCCCTTCTCAACCATGGCTGAGATAACCCCAACTACAGTTTTGTTGTGGAAATACCAGAGACGTCAGAGAACCGAAGTGTTATGTGCAATAACACCAACAGCAGAACGGTTATCCAAATAACAAAGAAGTGTACAACACTTGCGTTACAGTGTGTGTAATCACAAACAGACATGTGGCGTTCGCACGGTTGTAGCTCATTGTCTCACTGGCGGACCAAATCTGTGGGCTGGCAAGGCAGAGAAAGGGGAGGTGGCATCTCCCCTTATGACGACATACAGGGAAAATCCCAAAACGGCGCGTCTGAGCTTCGTTTTTTCAAAGGCGGAGCAGAATGCCTATTGCTCGTTTTACACCCAACAAAATTTCTAGCTACTGGTGGAGCATAGGTAGGCTAGGGGAACTCAAATTAATGTTAGAAAACCTCAAAAGTGAAATTTTCATTCCATGAGATCTTTAAAGGTGAGAAAAGTATAAGTATGGCTTAGCCTACAAAAAATTCTATATAATATTTTACGAGGAGATGGTTGCGTTCGTTCTCTCGACAGGTCATTTCAGTTGTCCCTGAAGGCTCTGCCAGTTTGCGTCTTGAGTGAGTGGTTTGGAAGACTTGCCTACGGAAAATGTCAATACTTTCGGCAATTTCTCCAGTTAAAAAAACATACCAATATAGTCAGAAAGTATCACGCCCAGAATCATCAGTAATATGTATTTATTTGAATAAAAAGTGCATGTTTAGCTAGCAATACAAGACAAACGATTGAACAATAAGGGAGTAGATATATTTACATCTCAGCCACAGTACAATGTGAACCAAGCTAAAGTTACTGAACTGATTGGGCAGGGGGTGCTCCAGAACACGTTAGGGTTTGGGGACTTCCTTTCAGTGGTCTGATACATTATAGGGGGTTGTCCTTATTTTTTCCTTATTATTGAAATACATTCAATGTGCGCAGGGTTCGATGGTAAAACACTGGCTACAATGCACCCTCGTCAACCTCTCAAATTTCTTTATGTAAAACAACCAAATGATTAAAACTGCGATCGTCCTGTAGGGTTCATGGGGAGGGCTGGACCTTGGTCTCAGGGTGCATGTGTCTCTTGGCACGGGGGCTGGCTGAGAGCTCCAGAGCTCCAGGGACGGTTGGTCTGGGGTCCAATTATCTTGTAAGCAGGGTTAATTCACGGGGCCAGGTCTGTCTCTGTGGTGCTCTCAGGGTCCTGCTGAAGGACTTGAACCTCAGTTAGGAGGTTGACTTCTTCTCCCATTCCTGCGAACAAAGGTCAAGGTTTTGTACACATGAACCATCATTGAGAAACGTGCCCCTCCCTCCAGGGATGTTTAGGAGAGCAATAGGTGCCAAAATGGGCAATGGTAGAATAAACATAACAAACAAAGATTGCCGAGGCTTAAAGGGCTGATATCATGCCACCAGGTGTGAGAGTGATTGGCAATTACAGGCCATTTACAAATCTGCCTTTCCCTGGGTTTGATTGACGTCACAAGTGGGAGTGCCCACCTAGATGCATGATGGATAGATCAGTAACATTTGCCACAGTCCACCGGGTAGCCTGGTAGACTGATCTATCCAGCATACATCTTGGTGGACACGCCCACTAGTGATGTCACTAGGGAACAGGGAAAGGCAGATTTTCACACGGCTTGTAATGGCTAATCAAACTCACAGCGGGTGGCATGATGCCACCCCTTTACGTTGAAGAAAAGTGAAAGCTCCACCATGAGTGTGAGCTGGGGGATGATTAAGACTCTCCCGAACCCACCTTGGCCTTCTGCATGACGTTGACCTTGCTGGTGGACATCATGGGCGTGGGACGGTTCTTCAGCGCTGTGGCAGAGTTGACCGGAGACGCCGGGTCTCCACAGCTCCCATTGGTCGAGGGTGGAGGGGGCGGGGCTACCGTTGGCATCACTGACGACGCCTTACTCTAAAGGTGAAACAAAATGGAGGCGATTCAAGAGTTTTGGAGCGAGAGTTTCAGCGACAAGGAAAAACTCTTCTGGTCTGAAACAGGCATGCTTTATCGATCTTTGATTCTTTCAGCCTGGTTTCCGATGGTCAAACTCTCTTCAGCTGGGAACTTCATCTGTTATTCTTACGTATGAGTGAATGAAAGGATTAGATTTCATCTTCTAATTTTGGCTCCCACTGAAGGAATCCCCCACACAAATGTCAAAGAAGGGCTTTGGTTGAATCATTTGAAATGAATTTTTTGTACACAGATCCTTTATTCATTATGGAAGGATTTATAATGCTGTCTGCTGGTGTCTCTCCCTTGATGAGGGCTGATGTTTGATGGGTTTTTCTTGAATAATCTCGTTAAGGACGATATGAATCAACCTGACACTACACTGCCTTTGGAGTGTGAAGCTGGGGCTGTGGACCCACTCACCGTGTGCTGCTCCTGGTGGCTGCTGTCCAGTGTGGTGCCCAGGGTGAAAGGCCCCGCCTCCACCTTCCTGAGGCTCTCCCTGACCTCCATCAACCTCAGCTCCACCTCCACCCTCCGATGTTCTGCCTCCCGGCACGCCTCGTCCTTCTGTTTCAAGACGGCCTCCAGTGAGGCCTTCCGCCCGGGGTCTGAAGGGGTTGGAGGGGTTGGAGGGGAAATAAATATTTCTTTAGTTTTACGTTTATTTACGAGGTAACGAGGTTTGGATACCGTGAAAATAAAAACATTGTGTTTAGTGCTTTTAACGTCTGCAGTCTTCCTTTAGACGTTGATAACGTGCTGCTCCTTAAATTATGTCATCTGAAATTCAATTGCAAGTCAAGTTGGATAAAATCATGCTATTACTGTTTTATACTATACTTTTCATTTTACAGTTACCACACTACTACTGTAACAAAACATACAGTACTGGGCTATTACTGTGTTTTATTTTGCAGTACTCAGTCAGTCACACTAGTGATAACTGCTTTAGACGAGCGCTTTAAGCTAGCGTTGTGTCAATACAGTTGACCGCAGTTCGTTTCAGATTTCGCTTTGCGCTAGCGGGGGGGGTTGTGCGTACCTCCTTGGCAGGCGTTGAGCTCCTCCCTGGCCTCCCTCCTCTCCTTCTTGAAGCTGGCCAGGCTGCTCCTCACCTCCTCCCGCTGCTTCTCCAGGCGGTCGCGCTCCTCCGAGTAGCGCCTCACGTCCGCCTCTGTGCGGTTCTTGCCGAGTTTTACCTCGACCGCTCCGGGACCGCCTTCAGAGACACACAGGAACGGTTTGAAGGAGCGGGGAATATACATGGGTGTATAAATAAAATATATGCATATGAATGTGACTCTCTTTTAAACGTGTGTGATGATGTCACGTTTTCAACCGAGTTATATAAAAAAGTAATGCCATGAAAGTGGAAGATTGACACTAGATGGCGCCATAGCAACGTGACATGGGACGACCTGGCACGTTGATGCCCCCTTGAGTTATGGTCGCCTATGGCAAGGGTTTTCTCTTAACTGTCATCGTCCTTTCTCTACCTTTTTCCTTTTTAGGTCTACTTTATTTTACTTGAATTTCCTTCATGATCAATAAACTAGGCTCATCGCTCAGGGGCACGTTGTCCCTCCCCAGATGAACCAGGGGAGGTTCATCTGGGGAGGCCCCTGAGCTTCTGCAGGTGTGCGTACCTGAGGGCAAGGTCTTTGAAACCGCTCCGACACAGAGGATCCGGAAGCGTGGTGGCTGGGGGCTGAGCGGCGGCTGGCCTGGGGAGCAGCGCCCCCCTGCTTGGCCGTGCTGAGGGGCCTTGTGGGGGACCGGCAGCACAGGGGAGGGAACAGGGGGAGGAGCAGGCCCGGTGGCGGGCCCCTGGTTCTGGGGAGGAGGCGGAGGGGGGTTTCGGTGCGGCTGGCACGGGGGTCTGAGGGGGCTGGAGAGCCCCTCTGGTCGGCTGGCGTCGGCGGGGACCAGGACGGGGGTCTCGGTCGTGTGCTGGGGCTCTGGGGTTCTGCGCTGGGGCTCTGGGGTTCTGTGCCGGGGCTCTGGGGTTCTGTGCCGGGGCTCTGGGGTTCTGTGTTGGGGCTCTTCCTCCACATGGTTGCTTGGATCCAGCTGGAATTAAGATTAAAAACGGGAGACTTTATCATCCGTGGCACATCTGGAAAATCATCTCGGGCACAAGGAAATAAATAAGAACACCATAGAAAGAGTAGACACTGTTTACACAGACAGGACAGACAGACAGGTGTGGGGAATATACAAAAGAGCAAGATTTTCCGAATCCTCAAGAACAAGGCGATTTCTCCAACACAATCCAGTGTTTGTTAAGACTGCTAGCTAATTTTAGCCGACCGTTGTCACACACATAGGTGCTTTGTCAAGTTTACTACCTCCACCTCCACCTTCCACAAAGTTTAGCCATTCATTTACCAATTGCAGGACCGTTGTAAACAGACTGTGTATACATTTTCTACGGTTGACTGTATTCACTCTTGGTTAGTTACTTGACAGGCTAAATCGGTAAACACACCGCATGAAGTACCATAGACAGACTAGTCCTGCATAAACAGACATTGAATCTTGGAAAAGTAGCTTTAGAAGCATTTTCAGGATAATAATCAACAGCTGCACAATGTGCCTTTAGTTTAGATCAACCTCTCACATAAAATCTAAATGACACCAAGAAACACAAAATGGGGCTAGTCTCTGCGTCAACATACACAGAAGGCGGGAACTCTACTCTCTGAAGGGGTTGTACTCTGTACATCTCGGCCGTATCCAATGTTTCGCAGCATTAACTTTGATCCCTACCTCCGCCGTCTGGGCCGCCGTAGAATCCTCCAACGGAAGTGTCTCTCTCGCCGTTGCTAGGGACGACGCCCCCTCTCTCAGGGGAGGTGTTTTGCCCCCGCTGGTATGGAGGAACGAACGCACCCGTGTCATGCCCAAGACAACAGTGTCATCATCGGACTCCTGGTTGTCTGAGGGCACCGGCGCCTCCTCTATGGGAGGTGGAGGAGGAGGTGGAGAAGGAGGAGGAGGAGGAGGTCCCGCAGACTCCATCTCGGGAGAGGGGGGGTCGTTGGTGTTGGTGGCGGTGACTTCCTGGAAGCCTTCTTCGTAACTGACAGGAAGTTCGCTTCCTTCGCCCTCCTGGAACAAATGTCACACATCAACGATTCCAAATGTGCTAAATCAGTCGCAGGCCTTATTAATGAATGACAATACAGAGCAATGAAACGTGGACCTACACACAATTTTTTTTGTGTTTTTGTTGTTTTGTGGTTGCTTGGTTGCTGTCATTTTGTAGTGGTTTTGTTGTTGCGGTGATCGCAGTTGTTGTGTTCTTGTTTGACTGTTGTGTTTCTGCATGTTGTGTGGTTGTGATGTTGTTTTTCTGTCATTTTGTTTTTTGTTGTATTTAGTTTCGGCCTGTGTGTGTGTGTGTGTGTGTGTGTGTGTGTGTGTGTGTGTGTGTGTGTGTGTGTGTGTGTGTGTGTGTGTGTGTGTGTGTGTGTGTGTGTGTGTGTGTGTTACTATGGTGAGCGTACCTCTGGCTCGGCCCCTATGGAGGCCACGTCGTCATACAGGTCGTCTGAGAGCTGGGGCCCCAGGTCGCCGCTGTCTATGTACGCGTTGGGCTCCGAGAACCTCCTCTGCATTAAGCTACAAAACACACACAAACACACACACACTCACAAATGTGTCCCCATTTACATAAATATATGAGAACATAAATTTTTTAAGGATTCCCCCGGATGCCAAATAGATGACTGCATGACATCGTGTCACACTGCACGCACGCACGCACCCAAACACACACACACACACGCACGCACGCACGCACACGCACACGCACGCAGACACACACACAGTGCCCAGTATGGCGGGTGCCTTACGACATGGAGGACTTGGCAGCGTTGATGATGGTGGAGATCCTCTCGCTGTTGACGTAGTCGTAGGTCAGGTCCTCAGGCTCCATCCGGGTCCCCGTCTGGCACAGCAGGAAGCCCAGCCACTGGCCCATGTCTGCTGAGGTCTTAGCCTGGAGGACGGGAGGGGGACAGGGGAGGAGGGGAGAGAGGGGAGAGAGGAGGGTGGGGGAGAGGAGAGGGTAGGGTAGGGGATGAGGGAGAGGAGAGGGTAGGGGGTGAGGAGGAGGAGAGAGGAGTGGGGTGGAGGAGGGGAGGGAGGGGGGAGGAGGGAGAGCAAGAGAAAGGAGGGAAGGAGAGGGGAGAGGTTGGAGGAGAGGGGAGGGAGGGGAAGGATTAGGGAGAAGAGAGGGTAGGGGATGGGAGAGAAGAGGGCACGCAAACAGAGTGGTTAGCCCCTAACCCTGGTTAGCATTATGGCTATCATTAAGATCATCATGGTGGCAACCTATTTTGTGAGCATTATGCTACCACTACAGTTATCTCCGTGACTTCATTGTGATTAGCATTTTGGCTGTCATGGTTAGCACCAGGGCTCTAATTCTTTGACTATCATTATTCCATCATCACGGTTAGCATCGCGCCAAGCGTCAGTTCAGCAGCTAGAGGCCCCCCGTGCCCCGGGGGTCCTACCTCCAGGGTGGCTAGCTCGGTGCCGTCCAGCTCGATCCTGAAGGTGTAGAGGTGCTCCGGGCTGGGGAGGGGCACCACGCTGCAGCCCCCCAGGGCCACGGCCGGCTGGCTCACCTTCCCCTTCCCCTTGTCAGAGTAGAACCACAGCTGGCCGTCCCTGATCAGGCACCACCTGCTGCGCCACTGACTGTTCACCAGCACGTTGAGGTAGCCTGGGGCCGGGGAGAGGGGGCGATGGGGGAAGGGTAGCAGAGTGGAGGTGTAGGGTTGAGGGGGCGTGGCTTCCAGCCCAAAAGGCTCTGATTCTGGTCCCCAATAGCCACCTGTAGACTGCATGACTCGAGCAAGATGTCTTAGCTGAGCCTTAAAGATATCTAAATCAATTCTGTCACTTTGGATCGGTGAAAATTACTAAATAGTAAATATATTATAATGTATTATTTGTAGTCAAAAAAGGCCTATTTATCACCACTGATATGGGAAGGAATCTCCCATGGAATTAAGACTGAGCACCAGTCTTTAAAAGTTGAAGAAAACACTGACATTAAAACAGGAGGATGGCGCCATCCCTGGTGAAGCAGGGTCATTACATTGGCTCAAATTGGTGCCAAGTGACATCACTATGAAAGTGATGCCACTTGTTGTCACCAGATGTTGCTTACAGATGATGACATCACCTGCTACAATGTTTTTGCCAATGAGCAGTAATCACTTCTCCCTTCTTTACAATGGGTACTTTCTCTCATCTGATTGCGGTCTGGGGTAACTTCTCGTAGTGGGGTTTATTCACCTGAAGTGTCGACACATTTCTCTGGGCTGTCTAGCAATGACGTCTTCTTCTTGCCTATGTTCATTAGGTTGAACTTCAGGCCGGCACCATATTTCTTCTTTACTGTTATGGAAAAATAAACAAAAACAAAGTTTTTGTTTATTTTTATAAACAAAAAGCTAACATAAAATCACATGCAGAGGCTAAGGTTAAATACTAGCCCTTAAATATGACATCAACAATCCTTCTTTTCTAATGTAGTCTTTTTTTAATACAATACATACAGAAACATCTTTCCTAGTCATGTGACAGACAGCCTCAACACATTCTAAGGTTTATAATCTCAGTCGCATCAAAATGTGTAAATTAAGCAACTTCAATAATAAACATACTCATTCTACATCCTACCACTATTCATACCTGAGAACAAAAAATAGTTACGATGCTAGGAGAATTTGTGAGACCAGAGGTAGCAGTTAGCTTACCGTCTTTGGGGTCGGGGGTCTCGGCGTGGCTGTCTGTGCTGCTGCCGCTCTCTGACGCGACGGAGTGTCTTTCACTCATCTCCCCCTACAGGTTGACATGAGGCATTACGGTTTAATGACGCCTTACTGATAGCAGATGTTGTTGGTGCTGGTTGTGTTGATGGTGGTGGTGGTGGTGGCTGCTGGGTACCTTGGTGCAGATGAGCCTGGAGGTATCTGAGCTGGTGTGCTGGGTTTCACAGTTCTCTGTTTGTCTGGGACTTATCTCCTGGATGACCTGTAGAGAAAACACCAACAAACCTGGGGTCGGTTTAGCTCAGGAGGTAGAGCAGTTGTCTTGTAACCGCGTTGATGTGTCCCTGAGCAAGACACTTAACCCTAACTGCTCCTGGCTGTCGCCTTGCATGGTTGACTCTGCCGTCGGTGTGTCAATGTGTGTATTAACCGATGTAAGTCGCTTTGGATAAAAGTGTCTGCCAAATGCCGTAATTGTAAACCTTTCAATCAATGTACAAACATTAGTTCTGGTTAGTTTTATATAATCGAACCTAATTTAATCTAAACTGGTCCCATAAACAACTTTAATATATTTTTTAATAATCTAGTCCTATTTATCCAATCTATTCAAGTCACATTGTATCTAATCCAATCTGTTACTTTATTCTCTATTCTATTCACTGAGTGTCTCCCAGTCCGGTCCAGTCCAGTCCAGTCTCACTGAGTGTCTCCCAGTCCAGTCCAGTCCAGTCCAGTCCAGTCCAGTCCAGTCCAGTCCAGTCCAGTCCAGTCCAGTCCGGTCTAGTCCAGTCTAGTCCAGTCTAGTCCAGTCCAGTCTAGTCCGGTCCAGTCCAGTCCGGTCCAGTCTCACTGAGTGTCTCCAGTCCAGTCCAGTCTAGTCCGGTCCAGTCCAGTCTCACTGAGTGTCTCCAGTGCAGGGCGGCCCTGACCTTGAGCCACTGCTCCGTCTGCTCCTTGCTCTGCAGGGCCAGGACGATGGCCTCCCCCCCCAGGGGGACGATCTTCAGGCTGTGCTCCTTCCTCTTCACCTGCTTCTCCTTGTAGACCACGCTGCAGCCCAGAAGGCTCACGTCCAGCAGGGGCGTCTGCTCCTTGGAGCTCTTGTAGCACTGGAGGTGGCAAATGGGTACGAGGTGAACCGGTTAGTACAGAGCCACCAATGAAGGAGTTAGCGTAGCGGACTAATCTCCATTTCAAGGGTAGCACTTGGTCGGCTCCAGGCCTCCTCAGACCTCAGTAGAATGGACCAAAGGAAGAAGAGCAGGGGTTTCTGTATGACCTTGTTACGTCACGTAGCACCCTCTGATGGGAAAATATCAATCACCTTGGGGATCCACCTGGAGAGCGCCCAGCTGGCCCCTCTGGAGGTAGGACAGCCAGGGCGTGGGGCCCTCTCGCTACTCAACTGTCACACAATACTAGCATAATGCTAAATGTAATGAAAGCATAATGCTAGCCGTAATGCTGGCATTATGCTTACCAAAATGACAGCCGTAATTCTAACCATAATACTAGGATCATGCTAAATATAATGATAGCATAATGCTAACCTTAAAAGTAGCATAATGCTAACCGCATAAAGACCCATAATGCAAACTGTGACCGGCACATCTCAAAATGCCCCCCAAACGTTGTCACGGCTCGTCCAATGGGAACCCCCGGCTCACCTGGAGGCGGCAGTCCTTGATGACGCACAGCTGCTTGGCCCACTGGCCCAGCCACTTCTTCCTCCACAGGAAGGCGCAGATGCGGGCGTCCCTCACCAGCTCGATGGACGCCTCGGCCGACGGCCACTGGTGCTGCGCCGACGGGCACGGGGCGTTGCCGCGGACGACCGCCTCCTCCTCGTCGTACGACTCGTAGGAGCTGCTCAGCGCGTCGCCCTCGTCTGGGGGCCGCAGGGGTCAGAGGTCATACAGGGAGAGGGACGGAGGGAGGGAGAGGGTGTGAGAGACGGAGGTGGAGCGGGAGAGAGAAGGCAGGGGAAGGGAGGGAGGGAGAGACATACAGAGAGAGAGAGAGAGAGAGAGAGAGAGAAAATATTATGGACAATAATGTGTAGAGTTAGACTACGATGAAGAGAGCACGCATTATTCATCATCGTTATGTATCATTATGTATCTCAATACATGGCATCGGATAAAGGCCTTTGCCTGAGGACCAAAGAGTACATTTCAGGTTTTTCAACTGTTGAGCTGATTTTAAAAGCTGACGCTTCTTGATTTCTTTGGGTGAATTACTTCCTTGAACTCCGCTAACTCTGCCTTTGTTGACAATCAACTGAGCGTGGCTGCCGTGGTTACTGGCATGCTGTCAACACGATGGGCTCAAATCCATCTGGAGCCCTGGCTCAAATCAAGAGACAGATGTGTGTGTTTGTGTGTGTGTGTGTGTGTGTGTGTGTGTGTGTGTGTGTGTGTGTGTGTGTGTGTGTGTGTGTGTGTGTGTGTGTGTGCATGTGTGAGTGTCTGAGGGGGATGTTTGTTGTGTTTCTGTGAAGTTGGAAGTTGTGTGTGTGTGTGTGTGTGTGTGTGTGTGTGTGTGTGTGTGTGTGTGTGTGTGTGTGTGTGTGTGTGTGTGTGTGTGTGTGTGCATGTCATGTGTGAGTGTCTGGGGGGGATGTTTGTTGTGTTTCTGTGAAGTTGGAAGTTGTGTGTGTGTGTGTGTGTGTGTGTGTGTGTGTGTGTGTGTGTATATGTATGTGCTTGTGTGTGTGTGTGTGTGTGTGTGTGTGTGTGTGTGTGTGTGTGTGTGTGTGTGTGTGTGTGTGTGTGTGTGTGTGTGTGAGAAGAGATGATGTTAGGTGTGTGTGTGTGTGTGTGCGTGTGTATGTGTGTATGTGTGTGTGTGTGTGTGTGTGTGTGTGTGTGTGTGTGTGTGTACCATTGATGGTCTCCTCATAGGGCTGGGCTTCTTCATAGTAACCCTCGCCCCAATCAAGGTTGAGGGGGAGAGGGGCGGGGGGCAGGGGGAAGGGCTCCCGGCCAATCAGCCCCTGAGAGAAAGAGAGAGAGAGAGAGAGAGAGAGAGAGAGAGAGAGAGAGAGAGAGAGAGAGCGAGAGAGAGAGAGAGAGAGAGAGAGGGGGAGGGAGAGAGATTACAGAACTATTACACAACAAATCAGAAAAACTTTGCATAAAGCAGAAGAAGGGCGCTTTATCTATCTATCTATCTGTCTGTCTGTCTGTCTGTCTGTCTGTCTGTCTGTCTGTCTGTCTGTCTGTCTGTCTGTCGCTACCCATATATCTGTGTGTGTGTCTGTCTATTCGAAGGGCAAAACACAGGTGTGATGGTTTGCAGCGGGCCAGCTGATTGGTTAAAGAGCAGGAGGGAGTTCCTGGTGTAAGGGATCCTGTGTGACCTCACCCTCCCACCGCACCCCAACGCCCCACTGTTTACCTTCAGCCAGACTCCGTCTGTCTCAGCATCTATACGTTTGTGTGTGTGGTCGGGCGCATATTTCTGAGCGTTCTGGGGTGCTTCTGTGTGTGTGTGTGTGTGTGTGTGTGTGTGTGTGTGTGTGTGTGTGTGTGTGTGTGTGTGTGTGTGTGTGTGTGTGTGTGTGTGTGTGTGTGTGTGTGTGTGTGTGTGTGTGTCTGTCTGTCTGTCTGTCTGTCTGTCTGTGGTAACGAGAGTACATCGGTGTGTATGGGTGTGGGGGTGCGGTTTTCTGTGTGTGTGTGTGTGTGTGTGTGTGTGTGTGTGTGTGTGTGTGTGTGTGTGTGTGTGTGTGTGTGTGTGTGTGTGTGTGTGTGTGTGTGCGAGGGCGTGTTCCCTTCATTCCTTCGGAGCATTCGTCATCTCTAGGATTTTGCTGAAACGTACGTTCTATTACAGTTAGCCAGTTACCATGACAACAACAGCTGCTGGTCCACCTGGCTATCATCCTTCTTTAATGTTCAATTCATGATTTATGTGGGAAATACTCCAGCGTCATTAAAAACATGACGTAATGTCATACAAAGAGTTGGATTCATACATTTAAAGCACAAATAATGTCAATAACTAGTAACTACAAGACCTTTTTTTGATATTTTATGTGAAGAAGAACTGTACATCAGTGCTTAATATAATATAACAATATCCTATCACATTATTATGTATAATATATATAATGTAATAGAATATCACAGAGAGGTAGAAGTACACTGAACATTGCATTCTGTACGTTTTCAAAGGCTCAGAGGACAAATCCCCAAATAATATCTTTTTGTATGAGGTCACGAGAGGTTTATCCCATTATTAATGTCTTTTCCTTCAAACCAAAAGGATAATAGAAAAGGTCTGCGTTAGCCGAGCCATTATAGCGTTAGCGACAATCTGGTGTTAATCTGATCACACACGCACTGATTCTCAAATGCTCTAACGCACCACAGACCGCTATCTCTCATCTTTCGTTTTTCTAGAAAACAGTGACAGTTCATTTCCAGCGTTGTCAGCGACACTGGGGTTCCAGATAATCAGAATTTAGGTTTTCCCCCTGGTTCGTAACTGTAATCCACCTCGCTTGAGAAAACATTTACAGTAATGCGTGGCAGATGACACACAGCTATCACAGCTTGTGATGTCATGATGTGATCGCCTAGACATGAGACACACACACACACACACATACACACATACACACACACACACACACATGCGCACACACACACACACACACACACACACACACACACACACACACACACACACACACACACACATACACACACACACACACACACACACACACACACACACACACACACACACACACACACACACACATACACACACGTCTTTTTAGTCTGTTTATCTTGTCTTCCGCTCTATCGAGAGGTTTCAAAAGAGAATGCATGTGAGGATAAAATATGAGGGAACAGTTAGGACTAGTGACTAGTGACTAGTGCAAACAAAGCTTAGCACTCAGCTTAGCCTTTAGCACATTGTATTGCTACACAGGAGGATTTGGGTATCCGTGATGAAATACAGTTCTTCGTTACGCAACGTATTTTCACTGGAAGTCCAAACCGTCAACCCTTTTTGGGAAAGGCTCTATTGATGTTCAACTGAAACGGAACTTGTAACCAGAGGATGTGTGTTGTTTGTTGTTGTTTCAAAGCCACATTGGATTGCTTTAATTGGAGTGAGTAAGAGGTTTTGGAATAGGAGGTGAGAAGGGGAACGACTTCCGACCAAAGGGGATTACATGTGTCCGGATGAGTTCAATGTTTGGGAAAAGGCAGTAACCACCGACTGAGGGTGTTCTCCGGCCTTGGTTATCTGGGGATAAAGGTCAGAGGGGTACATTGAAAACACAACGTGTATGAATTGTGTAGTGTTTCAACAGCCTGTGAATAGAGGTGGGGTAACGTCTGAGGGGGTCTTTCTGTCGTCCTGAGAGGGGGAGTAAGGTCAGACCCTCACAAACGGAAATGACAGCCCACTGTGTGTTTGTGTGTGTGTGTTTGCGCGTGTGGTTTGTGCGGAATGAAAAGGACACACAAATAGCACAATAGCCAGAGTGACACATATGCATACAAGAAAAAAAGAGCACACACAAAGTCCAGGGCAAACCAGCACCATAGCCAGGGGTCTGTTATTAATTAAACAGCCAGGAATGCCATGGAAACATCGCCCCTTAATGTCTCTCCATCGGACCCTCTTTCACTTCATCATCCTCATTCTCTCTCTGTTGCTCTCTTCATCTATACAGTATGTCTGTTCCCTTCTTTACCTCTGTCTCTCTCAGTTGCTCTCTTCATCTATACACTATGTCTGTTCCCTTCTTTACCTCTGTCTCTCTCAGTTGCTCTCTTCATCTATACACTATGTCTGTTCCCTTCTTTACCTCTGTCTCTCTCAGTTGCTCTCTTCATCTATACACTATGTCTGTTCCCTTCTTTACCTCACTCTCTCTCTGTTGCTCTCTGTCTCCATGTCCCCCCCCCCCCCCCTCCATCTCTCTGTTCTTTGGCCAAGGTGGGGCCAGAGGCCCTTCGGACCCCGAGAGAGAACACAGGAGTGTGTGTGTGTGTGTGTGTGTGTGTGTGTGTGTGTGTGTGTGTGTGTGTGTGTGTGTGTGTATGTGTGTGTGTGTGTGTGTGTGTGTGTGTGTGTGTGTGTGTGTGTGTGTGTGTGTGTGTGTGTGTGTGTGTGTGTGTGTGTGTGTATCTATGTGTATGTGTGTGTGTGTGTTTGGAAACTAACCTAAATTCATACTTAAACACACACACACACACACACACACACACACACACACACACACACACACACACACACACACACACACACACACACACACACACACACACACACACACACACACACACACACACACACACATTCCTCTTAGTAGAAAAACATTGGATAACAGGAGTGAATCAAGGAATTGGTGCATAAATAACACAAAAGAGAGGCGGGGGAGGAGGGGGAGGAGGGGGGAGGGGGGAGCAGGAGGGAGGGGGTTATGGAAGAGTGGGAAAAAGAGGCAGAAAGTGAATAGTCAGAGAAACATGGAAAATCCCTCGTTCCCAGGCCAAGAATCCAACAGAACAGACTACACACACACACACACACACACACACACACACACACACACACACACACACACACACACACACACACACACACACACACACACACACACACACACACACACACACACACATCTGTGAACATGTTGGGATCTTGGCACACAAAGTTTTGCTGTGCAGAGGTTTCTGATCCTGGAGACCTCTTCTTCTCCCCCTCCTCCAGACCTCCTCTCTTCTCCTCCTCCTCCTCCTCCCTTCTCCCCCTCCTCCAGACCCTCCCCACTTCTCCTTTCTTCTCCACCTCCTCTACCTCTTTAATCATCCTCCCTTCCCCTCTCTTCTCCTCCTCCTCCTCTCGTCTCCTCCTCCTCCTCCTCCTCCAGACCTCCTCTCTTCTCCTCTTCCTCCTCCTCCTCCTCCTCCTCCAGACCTCCTCTCTTCTCCTCTTCCTCCTCCTCCTCCTCCTCCTCCAGACCTCCTCTCTTCTCCTCTTCCTCCTCCTCCTCCTCCAGACCTCCACTCTTCTCCTCTTCCTCCTCCTCCTCCCGAACTCCTCCCTTGTCCTTCTCTTCCTCTCCTCTCTCCTCCAGACCTCCTCTCTACTCCTCCTACTCTACTCTCTCCTCTTCCTCCTCCCGAGCTCCTCTCCATTCCCCCTCTCCTCTCTTCTCCTCCTCCCCTCCTCTCTCTAACCATCCTAAAGAGGACCAGCGCTGTGTGTGGCCTTTGTCTTGTGTTTGTGACGGTGGATATGAACACCATTGCAGTGATTTCTCCTGGCCTGGGGAGTGGTGGTTACCCTCTGCTCTCCCTGCCCCCTGCCCAGTTGGATCGTGTTGTTTTGTGATCGGTTCCTTGCTCCCTTAATGTGTCGAGGATTGTTCTCAGCCTAATTTCTGTGTCTCTCTGGATAAAAGTCTAGTCTGCTGAATGACTCCATGTGAGGTCATGTAAACCGACATGATATCCACAAATTACAATAGTTCAAAGAACAGCAAGTTAAAAACATAGAAATAACTCCATTTGTACAATTGAAATGTATATCCCAATACACATATATCCACATATACACCACACTTTGACCGTGCTAAAAATAAATCAATGGGAAATATTGTGCGTCCCTTTAGTGTTTGCACTGAGCTAGCTTAGAGCACGGCTGTACCGCGGGTATCTACATACTTCCTGTAGACCATGGCGTGTGGCCCAGCAGCTATCTATAGCCCCAGTCTATTTCCAGACCCCGGGTGCATGCAGCCCTGCACACCTTCTCAAATCCTTATTTACCTCTGAAATCAGAAGTAAAAAACCGCAGCCATGACGGCCGTCCACTGTCACACACTCGACGTGTGATCCTAATCGTTCTCGCGCGGATTCGACGTTCACAGGTCATGGAGGCCCGTGGAAGCCTGGGCCTCGCCGGATTCCCTCCTGCCCAGGACGGTGGCCCAGCCCCGGGGGACGGCGACGACCAGCCAGCGGGCTCCCTGAGGGTGAGGGTGGAGGACTGCTGGATCGCGGCCGACCGGGCCCTGCTGGCCAGGCACAGCGACTACTTTGCGGCGCTCTTCCACTCGGAGATGGCCGACAGCCGGCGAGACGAGCTGCACGTCCGGGGCGGCCTGAGCGCTCGGGGTTTCCTGATCATGCTGGCGGTGTGCAGGGGCGAGGCGGTGACCCTGAGCGACCCGGAAGAGCTGTGGGACGCCGTGGAGTGCGCGGCGTTCCTCCAGGCGGAGGCGCTGACGCGGCACCTCTGCGACGCGGTGGACTCGGCCAACTGCCTGGCCCTGTACAGCGCGGCCCGCGTCTTCGGCGTGCACGAGCTCTACCACGCCGCCGCGCTCTTCCTGTGCGACGCCCGCGAGGACCTCTGGGAGGACGCCCTGGGCAGCGGCCTGCCGGAGGAGCTGCTGGAGTACTCGCGCTCCCTGTCCCCGGCCAGCTTCGTGGCCCTGGGGACGCACACGCCGACCACGGAGAGCCTGAGCGGCGCCTTCCGCGTGGTCCTGCACCTGGACGAGGAGGGGGAGGGCGGGTGGCGGCACCTGACCCACCTGCCCGCCCTCTGCTCCACCTCGCTGGCCGGCGTGGCCGTCCTCCACAACCGCCTCTACATCGTGGGCGGGGTCCGCGGCTACGGCAAGGAGACGGTGGACGGGGGCCACTGCTACGACCCGGAGGCCGACGCCTGGAGCCCCGTCCCGGGGCCCGCCCAGCCCCGGTGTGACTTCACCCTGCTGGGCCACGAGGGCCGGCTCTACGCCGTGGGCGGGACGCACCGAGGGACAACCAGCGCTTCGGCCGAGGCCTTCGACGTCGCCACGGCGACGTGGAGCCCCATCCGCGACGCGCCCCGGCCCGTGGCGTCGGCCGCCTGCGCCGTCGCCCGCCGCAGGATGTTCGTGTGCTTCTGGCGCCCGCCCGACACCACGGAGATCTACGAGTACGCGGCGGTGGGCGACGCCTGGACGCCGCTCACCGCGCTGCGGCGCGCGCAGAGCTACGGCCACTGCATGGCGGCGCACGCCGGCGCCCTGTACGTGATGCGCAACGGCCCCGGGGACGACTTCCTGCGCTGCCTGATGGAGCGCTACGACCTGGCCACGGGCCAGTGGAGCTCCCTGCCGGGGGTCTACGTCAACAGCAAGGGGGCGCTGTTCACTGCGCGCGTCCGCGGCGACTCTGCCTTCACCGTCAAACACCTGCTGACGCTGGTGTACCGCGTGACGCCGGAGGGCCGCTGGACCCCCCGCAGGCAGATGAGGGGCTACCCAGAGAGCGGCTCGCTGCTCACGGGCTTACTGAGGCTGCCCCGCCGGAGGAGAGGAGCAGGAGGAGGAGGAGGAGGAGGAGGAGAGGGAGGAGGAGGAGGAGTAGGAGGAGGGGGAGGAGGGGGAGGAGAGGGAGGAGGAGGAGGAGGGGGAGGAGGAGGAGGAGGAGGAGGAGGAGGAGGGGGAGGAGGAGGAGGAGGAGGAGGAAGAGAGGGAGGAGGAGGAGGAGGAGGAGAGGGAGGAGGAGGAGGAGGAGGAGAGGGAGGAGGAGGAGGAGGAGGGGGAGGAGGAGGAGGAGGGGGAGGAGGAGGAGAGGAAGGGGGAGGAGGAGGAGGAGGTGGTAAAGAAGTAGGGGATGGGGCAGGAGGCGGTGGTGTAGTGGTTGTTCCGCCGCTAGACTCAATCAAGCGAGGGGGAGGAGGAGGAGGTGACCGCCGGACGCCGAGGTCAGACAGATTTGAGTTGCTTCTCGAAGAATTGCTGCAGATTTGATGTTCTCTCGATCACTCACTCTCTCAGTCTGTTTATGTCTCTCTTTCTCGCTCCCTCTCTTTAGTATCTCTCTGTCTGTCTTTCAATTCATTAAAAAGGGCTCAAAGGGCCATTGATAAATATTTATATTTACCAGATCTACTGTATAAATATAGCATGCTCCTTTATTATGCTGGCAGACTCCTTATTTATTTTTCTCAAACATGTGTAAGCAATAGATGGATTGATTGATGGATGGATACATTTTACATGCAATACATGTACATAGTCAAAGTGAGATATTCCACAAGATACCAAGTTCTGCGTTGCACGTGCACACATGCACACATTGAACAACACACAAACGCAAACCTACACACATACACATCGCAGACCCACACTTGGTAGCAAACCCTTAGTGCTTCACTACTGTTACAGCTGTTTTCAATCAGGACAGACGCTGAGTGTGTGTATGTGTGTGTGTGGTGGTGTGTGTGTGGGGGTGTATGGGGGTCTGGAGTTCAAAGGCTTGCTAGTCCCCTCCTAACCCTCCTCTTTCCTGGATTCATAGGGGTTCACATAAACACTCACACAGTATCGTAGACTAAACTAGGGTAGTGCGGACAATAGACCAGACTAGTCAGAGGAGATTAGACGGAAGAGTTAGGGCAGACATTAGAGTACAGAGGGGAGTAGGGTATACAGTACAGTAGAGCATATAGTAGAGTAGGGTAGACAGTAGAGTAGGGTAGACAGTAGAGCATGGTAGACAGTAGAGTATAGAGTAGAGTAGACAGTAGAGTATGGTAGACAATAGAGTATGGTAGACAGTAGAGTATATAGTGGAGTAGACAGTAGAGTAGGGTAGACAGTAGAGTATATAGTGGAGTAGACAGTAGATTAGGGTAGACAGTAGAGTATATAGTAGAGTAGACAGTAGAGTAGGGTAGACAGTAGAGTATATAGTGGAGTAGACAGTAGAGTAGGGTAGACAGTAGAGTATATAGTGGAGTAGACAGTAGATTATGGTAGACAGTAGAGTGTATAGTGGAGTAGACAGTAGAGTAGGGTAGACAGTAGAGTATATAGTGGAGTAGACAGTAGATTAGGGTAGACAGTAGAGTATATAGTAGAGTAGACAGTAGAGTAGGGTAGACAGTAGAGTATAGAGTAGAGTAGACAGTAGAGTAGGGTAGACAGTAGAGTAGGGGAAAGTAGAGATTAGAGTATGGTAGACAGTAGAGTTGGGGAGACAGTAGAGTAGGGTAGACAGTAGAGTAGGGGAAAGTAGAGATTAGAGTATGGTAGACAGTAGAGTAGGGGAGACAGTAGAGCAGGGGAGAGTAGAGATTAGAGTAGGGGAGACAGTAGAGAAAACTGCGTAGGAAAGGGTAGACAATAGAGTAGGGTAGACAGTATAGAGTAGAGTAGACGATAGAGTGAAGTACTCACCGGTCTTGGTAGTAGAGGTAGGCCCTTCTGTGGTGCAGAGACATGTTTTCCTGCCTTCCCATTGGCCATGGCGTCTGATCCATTATCTGTTCACATAAGCAGTAACCACAGTCTCAATATCTAACCTATGTATATATATTTTTTATATTGACGTCATACATATCTTTGTGTGTAATACTTCTCACTGAACAACAAAACCGCCAGAAATACCGTTAAAATGTTGTTTAAATACCTCACCTTAACGGACCTTAAAGAACAATAATTCACTTCCAGCAGATAGAAAATAATGTTGTTTTTCTTCTTCTTATTATTATTATTTTAATTTATTATTATCTCTTCTCTCTTCTTTGGACTCTAACAGGTCTGACCCCTCTTTGTTTCCACCCTTTATTCGTTCCCTTGACGACAGCCAAACACAAATAAAGCGTAATAAATAAACCTGTGTTTTTCTTGCTGTAACGGTTGCGCATGTTGCAGAAGAGAGCGTGTTATAAACGCGGCCTCTAACCCGAAACCTTCCCTTTTCATCGAGGTCCAAACGAAACAGGTTGGAGTCAGATGGTTTGGATCCACTGAGGGAGAGACAGGAAGTGTGGGGGGGGGGTTCATCCTCTGACACAGACGCCATGGAACAGAGATGACTCTTCCTCAAGGCGGCTGTGTGTGCAATCCTCTAGGACTCAAGTGCCATCCACAAAGATTATCGCGATTTCAAATCTCTAGAACTCAGCTGTTCCACACTGTTAGCCATGTTACTTTGTCGTGGTTGAATAAAATCACTTTACTAAAACCACCGTACTAAATAAAAAAAACAAAGACTGCATTTTCATTGATAAAATCCCTCAACAAATAAAAAGAATACTTCGATCTGATTGCGAAATCCGCTGTTCTAAAAACATTTTTACTAAAACCGCTTCACTAAAATCCCTTGACAAATACTACTCAAACCACTTCATTAAATCCACTTCACTAAAATAACAAGTCCTACCCAAACCCCTTTACTAGTATACGCCTAATCCTGGATGATTCCCTGCCACCCCATAACGTCTCATCCAACCCCACTACAGTTTACTGTGTGGGCCCACAAAACAGGGTTTTACTTGGAAAGCCCCTCTCCTCCACAGGGACACCACATCCCCGAGTCAGCAGACCTGAGGCCAGCCCACCCAGAGGTCCCCCCCCCCCACCCAGAGGTCCCCCCCCCCCCACACACACACACACACACATTCCCTCCACAGACTAATGCTCTAATGACTTGGCGTTTTCAAGGGGCTAAAAGAATTCCCAAACATAACATTTACTTAACAGCTCAGGCACATCACTTTTTTCAGTTTACATGTATAGGAAATATAGCATCGAAGGAATAAAGGTGAAAGCAGTTATCAGATTTGCTCTGCCATATTTCTTTGTGATGACACAACTAAAAGGTTTTGTAGGTAAGATACAAGAGCTATCATTTGAGTGTAATTTGGCCTAGCCTAGTCATCTGTCAGCTATTAGTGACTGAAATCCTCTGTCAGAATATCTGCTTCACGTGGACTGCGCCTGCCCCTGAATGAGACGAGGCGGTTTTAGGCCGCTCCCGGCCCATTTCTGACCAATCATGGCCTCTCTTCCCTAATTGGTTCACAAGACAAATCTTGCCTGTCTATCACAAGTGTGTGAATGCAATACTTCTCTATGGGGAGAAACGTAGAGAGGGAGGGGATGTTTGTTGAGTTGTTTCTTTTCAGAGACATTAACAATCTTATAGAGAGGAACCAAACATCCGAATCAAATCTTTGGGAGAGTATCAAACCAAAGGCGCCTCTTGCATTTCGTTGTCAACCAATCAGAAAGAGCCAATGCAACAGCTAGTGATGCACTAGAGTTTTTTACAGATGAGTTACCCTCTAAGGTAGAAACAAGTATACTTTCTTTTGTCATTAATTTTGGAAATCTGGAAAAGACATCATGCGTTGGTCTTGAAGACAGGCAAACCTTACCTTTCTCTTCTCCGACGGAAACTTTGTTCATGTAAATGTACTCCTCATCCCCACCTGAGTTCAAAGAGAGAGACAAGACAAGGATCAATACAATATAATAAGCTGGCATGAGCAGAGATAAGAATGATTATTTCCCTCTATCATGGTGGGCAGAGCATGTATCCCAGTCACGACTCAACACACAGCGTGCCCTCCAGGACTGCAGAGGGCACTGAGGAGTCGGCACAAGGCCAGCTCAGCTGAGCTGGTGAGTAAGTGAGCGGCCATGTTTAAATTCTACCCCGCATGGCTCGTCAGTGCTCATTCATGGTTTGCATGCTACAGGTGCTACTTCTCTTGTGAACTTCTCTTGGGAATTACTTTGGATCTTTGGATACGATAACTCTTCACTTGACCCTGCTTGCCTCGACTTCGGATTTTGGATTGCGTTTTGGACTCCCTTTGGATTACGAACCCTGCTTGCCCCTGACCTTTGCCTGACTGGGCCCTGGACTATGCTTTGGACCTACCTTGGAATGTACTCTAACCAAACTAACTTTCCCTTTGCCCTTAACCTTGAATGAACTCTAAGTGTAACTTTAATCACTCGTTGAAGTGTTTGTGGTCCTACCTTCTGAGTTGACTTTTATTATTTGTTGACCACTGTCTAAGTTGTTTATACTGAACAATTAAACTCTGAACTACATCTGCGACTGTGCCCGTCCTTCTAACCTGACAATCGCAGTGGCAAACCACATCCATTGTGTTGCTTGTTAAAAGGGGAAAACACCACTCAGACAAGGCAGACTTTGTCCAAACAGATTGGTCTTTTGACACCCACTCCCATTGTGGTCCGGCATTCATCTCACGTTAGTCACAGACAGAACCACCACGCCAGCCCAGTTAGATACAACCTTGTTCCACTTTTACTTCTTCTCGTCCCTGAGACAGAGAGAGTGTGAACAACTGAAGCTGCGTTGATTGAGTATGAGGGTGAATAGTTGAAGATTTTTACAGACACTGTGGGGATTTGATCCATGCAACAGGTGTCGCCCCCTATGGGCGCGGAGAGTGTTGAAGTTCTCATGGATTAAAGTCAAACAAAAATGACCGTATCATGACAATACTTTTTCCCAATTTTTGTAGGGTCGTCCGCTTATAAAGAATAATTTTGGAGGTTGTTAAATTATATATATAAAGGTTACAAATGTTTAACTACGATAGGAAAGAAGGACCAAAACAAACTAAAACAAAGAATAAATCTCTAAATAACAAGCAATATATAGGTTTGAGAAATGTTTAAAGAATTCATCAAAATTTTAACAACAAACACATGAAAAGACACCAAGCAGGGATGACGATATCCCAATCCTTTTCAACAAGGCCCTTCAGTGGAAATACTCCCCACTATCGGTCCGACACCTTAACCTTTAACGCAACACTTCATAGTGTTATTGAAAGTTGAATACAATTATTTCCCAGGTTCACTTGACTTGAAGTTGTAAACTGTTTGATCTAGCACATATCTACAGAGTACTTCAGTGTCTTACTAACCAGAAGAGCTCTATTCTGTTGATTCTGCAGAGCATTTGCAGGCCCCACACCCTAAGGGGGAAACTGTCACCTCATCAAGTGATATAGTGAAATTCTTTCTTGCTGACTGTGTTCAAACTCCCTAAAGGAAAACTCAAACAGAGATCTGGAAGTCTCGGGCGCGACTCTGAGGCCTTTGAAGCCGATCGGATGAGAAAGCGCTGAGCGAAGCGAACAAAGTTTTTCTTTTCTAGTGAAAACAGATTTGAGGAGGAGGGGGGTAGGTGGATCAGATGCTATATTTAAAAAACTGCTTCTGGACAGGAAGTGGATCGTCCTCTCTGGAGTATGAAGACTCGTAGATGAGGAAGGTTGTACAGGGAGAGTTAGAGAGAGAGAGAGAGAGAGAGAGGGAGAGAGAGAGAGAGAGAGAGAGAGAGAGAGAGAGAGAGAGAGAGAGAGAGAGAGAGAGAGAGAGAGAGAGAGATAAGGGCAGGTAAACAGACAGATATACATGCAATATAAAGAGCCTGATAGGGAATGAGGAATGTTGAGAGAGAGAGAGAGCGAGAGAGACAGACAGAGAGATGGATCCAACACTAGTAAATCACTAAGACATAGACTCAAACTCGAGCCAGCCTAAGTAATTCAAATCATCCCTTCTCTCATATTATCTGTCCCACGAATCAAAGTTATTTCCTGATGCTCTGAGTGCAGGACTGCTTGTGACAGTTGACCTCTTTGTCCCAGCACTGATCTGAATCGTTCTGATTGAAGACGTGTGGTGTCCTCAACCGTCCACTCAGGTATGTATAAGACCCTTTTGATTTACAGGATGTGGATTCTTCAGGGACAATTGAGTTACGCACTGTGTTAAATCGTCAAGGAAATAAAGTGCAGGTTATGGTGCTTGCACAGCCCAAACAAACGCTCACAAACACAACATGAGCCATTCTCGTTGGTGGCTGTTGGCTGTCAAATAAAGTTTCTGGTTGGTAAACTCGCAAAGGTGTTGGCCAACTACGGCAACTACAGTTGGGTGTTTGTTGTTCGTTGTCGCAGTGGGACAGTCCCTTTGAAGTATTACAGAGTTGATATTATGCCGCCAGGTGTGAGTGTGAGTAGGCATAACAAGCTGGGTGAAAATCTGCCTTTTCCTGTGTTGTATTGACATTACAAGGGAGAGTGTTCCCCTAGATGTATGTTGGATAGTTAAGCAACATTTTCTACAGTCCACTGGGTAGGCTGGTAGACTGATCTATGCAGCATACATCTAGATGGACATCACGCCCCCTTGTGATGTCACAAAATAACTGGAAAAGGCCGTTTTTCAAACAGCTTGTAATGGCTAATCACACTCACACCTGGTGGAGGGTAATAACATCACCCCTTTAATGCTGTAACCAAGCAATGCACATAAGGAGCATTCTGAGTGATGCTTCAATGGAAATCTTCGCCAGGGGGAAGGCTGGCAGCAATGCAGAAGGCACCCGGTCACCACGTTGTACCGTTGGAGCCCCGGTAGGACAGCAGCAGGTCGGAGAGCAGGCCCTTCTGGACGGTGGCCTTCCCACTCAGGTTCTCCTTGTCCAGGGTCAGGAGGAAGCTGTGGAGCTCCATCAGGATCTGGTTCAGCACTGGAGGGGCAGACACGCTACACGTTAGCTCATCGGGTTAGCTCGTTGGCTCGCTGGACCATTTTAGCGGTTAAGACAAACAACACAGGAAGCTAGCAGAATGTAATTAGCATTGATTTACCGTCCCGCTTTGCTTGGTCGTTACACATTTGAAAACAGTTCAAAGTAGGCCTATCAAAACAGACATTACATCATTTCAGATTTTGATGGATATCATATATTTTGTTAAAATACTAACACAGTTTGAATAATAAAAACTGAATTATAAGTTCCTGTTCTACGCTTAATTAGCATTTTGTTTCCGAGTTCCTTGCCTGTCGTCAACTGACAGTTAGCATATGGGTGCGCTTGTTTTGACAGCCAGACTAGTTCAGTAAAAGGTCAAGGCCAGATGGAGGAGGAAGGGCGGGGCCCAAGACAAATTCATTGGGGCTGATGAGTCTGGACTACAGCCCACACACATCCCTCAGTGGTCAACAACACTGACCCCCTCCTCTCTCTCTCTCTCTCTCTCTCTCTCTCTCTCTCTCTCTCTCTCTCTCTCTCTCTCTCTCTCTCTCTCTCTCTCTCTCTCCCTCTCTCCCCTGCACTCTCTCTCATTCTCTTTCATTTTTTCTCTCTCCCCTCTCTATGCTCTCTCTACCCCCCCTACACACTCTCTCTCTCTCTCTCTCTCTCTCTCTCTCTCTCTCTCTCTCTCTCTCTCTCTCTCTCTCTCTCTCTCTCTCTCTCCACTGAGTGGGTAGCTCTTTGTTGTCTCCTCAATGTCTCTCGGCCATCATGAATGGGTCCCCTTGCACCAGTCAGAAACTACACCCAACGATGACCCAAAATGGAGGTTTATGATGTTCTCGAGGAAGAGGGGAACCCCACAGGGGAGAAGGTGGGGCCGATGGAGGCCCCAACTCTAACAGCACTTTGATCTCATGAGAATGGAATCACTTGAATATGTATCACTGTTCCCGAGAGACTCGGAGTGTGTTATTTTAGAAGGGGGTTGAAATGAAGCATTGATTCCTAAGGCCACTCACAGACCCATATACAAACACAGATAGATGTTCAACACATCAAGATATAAATACATTGTGCACATGTTCAGACTGCTTCAGAGCGCTTCCAATGACACAGTCAGAAATGTATTTTTAACCAATGTTGGTAGGAGGAACGTTGTGAGGAGGAAGCGGTACACACAGACCCGCTGTAACCTATCGGTGGTAGAAGAGTCGTCCAGCGGCTGGAGGAAGCGCTGTGTACTTGAAACCTTTCACCCGGAAGCAGATCGAGGGCAAGGAGGCCTACAGGTTAGACTGTTGACACAGGGGTTTGAACCCCTAGCCGCTAGACTTGCCTGACCCCAATAACGTATGTTGGTTCCCACTTGGTACAGAGCCCTAACACATCCATAATAAGAGGAAATGAGAACCCCCCCCTGACAACCGTGCTGACTGTTTTATCAGTCTGGATTTTTTTTAAGCGTTTTTTCAGCCTGTCTGCATTAGTGGTTCCCTCTGGTTTAAACTGGTTTAAACCTCTAGTGTGGACGGCCCAGGGCCATATCCTGACGGTTTCCCACACTCTCACATCAAAGAGCCTCTGAGAGAGAGAGAGAGAGAGAGAGAGAGAGAGAGAGAGAGAGAGAGAGAGAGAGAGAGAGAGAGAGAGAGAGAGAGAGAGAGAGAGAGAGAGAGAGAGAGACAGAGAGAGACAGAGAGAGAGATAGAGAGAGACCGAGATAGAGATAGAGATAGAGATAGAGATAGAGATAGAGATAGAGATAGAGATAGAGAGAGGGGGGGGGGGTGCTACCATTCTTGTATTTAGTTCTTTAAGGTGTCAAACCCCCCAGACACAAGTTGGAGATGGCGCTACGCTATCCCAGAGCTCACTAGCTGAGATAACTCGATAGTTTCCTTCATATATCAAGCTTAGGTGGTCTTTCACACAAACCCACACACACACAAAAAACAAACACACATGCACGCACACGTGCAAGTTCTTAGAAAAATGTGGCTAAACTTATGACAAGTGAGAGTAATAGGACATGGAAAACAATTTTGATAATATAGACAGAAAAATAGAATTGTCTAAACCATATTGATGTTGGTGGTAAACATAAACAAATTGCTCATCCGCCTTATCATGTACTCGGTCCACAGCGAAAACCTAATGTTTTCATTGTGTGTGTGCGTGTGTGTGTTTGCGTGCTTGTGTGTGTGTGTGTGTGTCAGTGTGTGTTTGTGTGTGTGTGTCTGTGTTAGCGTTTTTGTGTCAGTGTGTGTGTGTGTGTGTGTGTGTGTCGGTGTATGTGTGTGTGTGTGTGTGTGTGTATGTGTGTGTGTGTGTCTCTGTGTGAGTGTGTGTTTGCAGAGTCTGACTCCGCTGGCCTTACGAGGTCCAGGACCCTGGGAAAGTTGTGTCAGCTGATCAGACACAGGAAGAGAACTCTCTCCGTCAGTCCGTCGCCGTGGGTAACCGCTTGGACCACAGCCCACCGCTCGACCAGCCAATGGTGGAGCGACAGTTGAGCCGGGCGGGAGAAACACCAAGGAAACGCTGTGGAATTCACCGAGCTACAATGGCCTTTTGGTCAAAAGGGGTCGCAGAAAACACTGCATTAAAAGAGAGTTAATGCTGCGACGTTGTAAAGAAAAAAATAACGATTGTCACCTGAACCTTGTGGGTCGGGACCCCACTTGGAGAACCCTAATAGACACACAGGGTCGTAGGAGATGGCTGACTCATGAAATCAAGATATTTGAAAGCTTTTTGACAAAAAGTTTTTTAACGGTTTGAGTAATCTCGTAATGGTCCTGTGAATACAGACGATTCCAAACCAAAGGCGAACTACTACAATCATCCACTTAGTGGGGTATTAAAACAATATGAGTGGAAGCAGATGCATGTTGGTTGGGAGACGCAATCATTTTCACACCCAAAAATGTGTCAGAGACCCAAATAGCTTGGGGACCATCTTATCAATAACATGGAAAGAATAAGACTTAACATTTGAACAGTCGATAGAAATGACTGTAATGTGGATATGAAGACAAAGCAGTCAGGGATTGACTCATCATTGAACTCATCGAATCCAGTTCCTTAAACATATAGGGAAGTGGATTAGCTCACAGGCCTTTATCACAGAAGTGTGATAAAGACTGGGGACTTACACAGGTGTAGCTTATTAACTTCATTATTGGTCAGTAGCTATGCCAGAGGCCATAGTTAACATCATGCAATACATATTTGCTCACCCTACTATCCCACGTCTGTAACAATGGCTGACTGTAAAAAAAGAAAACACTTTCTTTTTAGGATCATGGATGCCGACTGTTCTTTACTTTGATATTCTTTGCCACTTGATTGATTAATGAAAGCAATAAAGGTGCCCTGGAGTGTCCGAGATGGTTAGTGACATTGTTTCTAACCAGAGAAGAGAGAGGCAGGACTCAACATGTGTGAGAGCTCAAATGACGAGAACCTTAGCAAACGGAGTAATATTGAATTCATTTTCAAATTTAAATTGTTTTCCTATGCTTTTCTTTGCCACGGAATGCACTTTTTGAAATGTGCTATTAAATAATAGTACATTTAGGATGAGCTAGTTATGCACATCACTGTGTGTGTGTGTGTGTGTGTGTGTGTGTATATGTGTGTGTATGTGTATGTTTGTGTGTGTGTGTGTGTGTGTGTGTGTGTGTGTGTGTGTGTGTGTGTGTGTGTGTGTGTGTGTGTGTGTGTGGTTGTGGCTGTGGCTGTGGCTGTGTCTGTGTGTGTGTGTGTGTGTGTGTGTGTGTGTGTGTGTGTGTGTGTGTGTGTGTGTGTGTGTGTGTGTATGTATGTATGTATGAATGTGTGTGTGTATGTGTATGTATGTGTGTGTGTGTGTGTGTGTGTGTGTGTGTGTGTGTGTGTTGGTGTGTGTTTGTGTGCATGTATGTATGTATGTGTGTGTGTGTGTGTGTGTGTGTGTGTGTGTGTGTGTGTGTGTGTGTGTGTGTGTGTGTGTGTGTGTGTGTGTGTGTGTGTGTTTGGACAAAGAGAGTCTGTGGAAAGGCCTGCTTACTGTCTCCTCTGTAAAGACAGGCGGACATGCCTGACAGAACGGGCAGGGAACAGTACAAAGCCTGGTCGATAACTTGTGAGAACCAGGAAGTGAAAACAGGGGCCCGCAAAGATACAGACAACCTGACAGTGTTTTGATGTCCCTCTCTGACTCTCTCTCTTGATGTGTCTCACACAGAAATTACTTGAGGTTGCACTTCCTAAAATCGTTATCCATGATGATCATGAAGCTTCAGTCTCATGTTAGTCCACCGAACACATTTAGCCTGTGACATCATCTTTATGTTTGCAAAACCTGACCCCACAACTCCAGAAATATAGTTTTAACCCCCATCAACATCCGCCCTTAATGGTACAGTGTGCGACCCATAAACTGTGCATCAAGTTGATTCCCGCCTCTCAGAATAAACTTGGTGATAAACTTGTTTGGGAGAACAAACGATGGTGATGATGAAGATGGTGTTAGGATCCTGCTTATCAAGTAATTGCTTCTTCTGTTCTTCAAGCCAAACTCTCATACATTACAGTAAAACGTTAACTGGGTGATGGTAAATGGGTGAGCAGCCTCGTTATTAGGTGAACAATAGCTGTAGGTTAGTGGGGGTAGAAAAAACATTTACATAAGCATATTGACCCATTGACATCTTTGTATCAGATAAAAGTTAGATAGGCAATATCCTGTTATTCTCTCTACTGTGTATGTCTTGGAAGAGATGAGGTAACATTCCAGTCCGTTATAAGATCTGGTCAACATGGTAACTCATTTAAACCAGGTCGGATTTCCTGGTTTAGCTTGTTAGTAGTTATTAACTTTTGATATCTTCTATCTACCTTCTTTCATTGACGCTTATGTAAGTTCTGTTTACGCGATCGTATTACGGTCTGTTTCTGCCTGTTTTTTTCCTGGTATTGTTTCACTACCGCAACTTTATAGACTCCTGTGCTCTGATGTCACATCCTGTGCGACGCCTAGCTTGCGTCTGGATTTTCAGATTTTCTGATCGTCTCTGAATGTCTGCAAATGTTCTTCAGTCAATTAAATTGTCAAGTAGTTAATAATAATCTAACATATTATGTTTCAATGTGTGGAGTGTGTGGATGATGGCTGGTTGAAGCAGCCTCAACTGGCCTGAGTCAGACTCTGGGCAAGGCTGCGTTCCTGGTGTGCATTGAGGAATCAGTGGGTACAGGTTTTACAAATCCTACCATACTAGTTGGTAAGTGTGCCAAAAAAAAGATCTAGTATGTCCCGTTACATAGTATGGAAAATGCAGTATGCCAAAAATACCAGGATGTTGTAAAACATCCGGTCGCATTTCACAGTATGCAAGCCAGCTGTCTTTTTTGGCTATCCTGCCCCATAATAAGATATGTCACATCGACTGAGCCCGCGAAAGTCAATGGGGGACGCGACAGGCGTGCTGATGTGAAATCAGCTGTAGTATGTCCCAATGGAATGCTTACTGTGTGCAACAGTTCCTTCTTTGTAAGGGTAGCTGCTGTACATACTACAAGGTAACAGAAAAATCATGCGACATTGAACGCAGCGCAGCCAACATCACACACACTCGGGGAGATCTTCTCCATGGCAGAATGTTACAACTCCTGCTCTGTACAAATAACCCGCTTCCATCACCAGCACCCTACCTTCTTGTTATGGGGGAGCCCAGAGAAAGCCACCTAGGTGGATTGGGGCAGTCACTTTGGTGGCATGTAGCATGCACATTGCTACAATATGACAAAGTTAAACAGAGCTACACAGGACATTTGCAAAGTGTCCTTTAATCAAGTCAATTGTTTTTTTTTTACATGTTAGATTGCAAATACTGCACAGACCATGTTTACATTAATACATTTAGCCGTTCAGCTGAAGAGTGAGTCTAATGCACACCAATGCCCAAGTGGTGGTGGGATGGGTGCTCCTTTAAATGTCCTGATGCAACAGCGAGCTGCGTGGGTGCAAGATGTCTTTGCTTGTTGAGCTTGGACTGCTTGTACTGAGGTCAGCTCTGGACACTTCCGTGCCTCCTCGCTGAAATAGACATATTCTGGGATGTGGTTTACAGGGAGGAAACAGCTCATCCTAAGCCCTGGACTGGAGTGGTTAGAAGATGGACTGTAGCCGGTCTGATAGTGAAACTATGTGTGTGTATGTGAATCTAGCTATATAGCTGGCTTTATATCTGTCGTCCTACATCTGTATGTCTGTCTATCTATATGTTTGCAATGTATAGCTATATATTTATCCGTCTGAATAAGTATTTATTGATCCGTCAATCTGTATTGTTCTCCTTTCTGTTCTTGTGTGTTTGTTTGTTACTGTTATGTTCTATTAATGTTGCTGTGTGTAACCACATTTGTCTCCCAGATGCTGAGAGTCCGTTGGCTTGGCAACAGAGAAACAGACTCGTCACTGTGGATGTCATAGCAAGAGTTTTCCCCACTTCAACTCACACATTATGTCACAGATTACGTCAATGAAATCAGTTATTTCTACACCTACTCCCTGCCCAAAAACCTTGCAGTGTTTTGACAATTTAGATGCCAAGTAGGTCAGTCAGAGTAGGCCGGTCAGAACCGACCTCAGAAAGAGAAACGAGAAACAGGGAGAATTAGATAGGGAGAGAGAGAGAGAGAGAGAGAGAGAGAGAGAGAGAGAGAGAGAGAGAGAGAGAGAGAGAGAGAGAGAGAGAGAGAGACGAGCTGGCTGTCGCCTTGCATGGTTGACTCCGCCGTCGGTGTGTGAATGTGTGCGTGAATGGTGAATGTGAGGCAATATTGTAAAGCGCTTTGGGTGGCCAATGGTTAGAAAAGCGCT